>NW_015387518.1:305751-310601 GCF_001527695.2 Protobothrops mucrosquamatus | reverse complement strand
TCTAAAGAGAACCTGTACCATATAAAATCAAATGTGAACCTATAGGTGGAAAGGAAAAATATTGGCTGATAGCAATGTCTGTCTATCTGCCTGCCTGCCTGCCTGCCTGTATGTCTATCTATCTATTTTTGTCTTCATCTCAAGGACGTATACAGATGTTCGAGTCCTATTTCAGGCAAATAGAAAATGTCATTTCCTCATTCAAGTTGAAGTTATAGTTAACATGGAAACTAGTTTTCCAAATTGGTCATGGGCATTAGCCTAAATGGCTCATTGAAAAGACAAAACAAGCCAAAGTTCCTTATGAGAATCTTTATGGGTCTTTTGAGCAGTTTGTGACTCCTCTATTATTTGCCAGGCAAATTATTACACTGTCTTTAGATCCAAGAAACTGATTTCCTTAGTTAGGAAAAGAAGCTGGCTCAGCACGATCTAGTATTACAAACGTCAGCTTAACCCTCCATCTCTTTGCCATTATTAAAGCAAGTGTCAAGGACCATCTGAGTCATACATGTCATGTCATAATGTGGTTGGTTGGTTTGTGATGTTGTGGAAAATCAGGGTAGAAGGGTTCGCACAAAATAAGACCAATCACAGGTCTGACGTGGCATGTAGGATAGAGGATGGGTACAAGGAGTAAAATACAGAATCTGCAATCTGCCCAATTGTGGGAAGGGAACTGATAATACAAAAATGATGAAATAACATTAGATGCAGATCAAGGTTGGTGTCAGCAGCATCCATTACTAACCACCAATCACACTTTTTATGTTTTTATAAAATTTTCTTTAACAATGTAGGCACAGTTGATCCTCAACTTACAATGGTTTGTTTAGTGACCGTTCAAAGTTACAACGGCATTGAAAAAAATAACTTATGATCGTTTTTCACACTTACAACTGTTGCAGCGTCCCCATGATGATCAAAATTCATATTTATGACCGTTGCAGTGTCATGTGATCAGCTTTTGCGACCTTCTGACAAGCAAAGTCAATGGGGAAACCAGATTCCCTTAGCAACTGGGTTATTAACTTAACAACCACAGTGATTCACTTAACAACTGTGGCGAGAAAGGTCACAAAATGGGGCAAAACTCACTTAATATATATCTCATTTAGCAACATAAACCTTGGGCTCAGTTGTGCTCGTAAATCGAGGACCCACCTGTATTTTTACCTTTGCATGTTGTTCTTTTTCCCATTGCTTCTTTAGTCGCTACTTTATAAATAATAAAATAATAAATTTTAAACAGCATAAATTATATCAAAATCATGACTTGTGAATCTGGATGTCATTAGGTAAAATGACATTAAGGTCATTGGTGTGCTTAAGTAATGGTATCATGGCATCTGATGCAAATTCGTATAAGTGAGGCTAAGAGTTCTGAAAGCTATAATCTTACATGTCTAGAGCAGAGGTCCCCAACTTTTTGGGCACCAGGGACCGGTTCCATGGAGAAAGTTTTTTCCACAGACCAGAGAGTGTGTGGTTTTGTGTGCTGCCTGCATCCCACGGATGGGCCTTTGCTTGTTTGAGTGGACTGGTTGCTGGCATGCCGCGGCCCGGTACTGGTCCACGGACCGGGGGTTGGGGACCCCTGGTCTAGAGGGTTCCAGGTTGAGATGGCTGGTGTCATTAAACATTATTAGTTCCTGAATGTAAAGTGACATGTACAAATAATGAGATTATTATCACTTCCCTGTCCACTGGGAAAACAAGTGGGGCCTGAAACAAAATGGGTGCCTACTCAGGGTCAGAGATTTGGAAATGGGCAAGGTTTTTTTTTTCTATGTCTGAAGTAACATTCTTTGCATCACAATCTTTCACATTTCAGTGTGCCCATTTTTATTCCATTCCCCTTAGCCCTTACCCTCCCAAATTAACTGGTAGTAAACTGAATTCCTGGCCAGACTCTTGATTCAGGAAGTTCCTCCTTGGACTGCCAGAGGTCCACTGCCTACTTTGGCAAATAATTCTCTTGCATCAGGAATGCAGGATTGGAAGGTCCAGGTCCACAAATGCTTTCTCAAGTTATAAGGACAGCTGCTGGAGCTTTTCCAAAAGTTGAAAATTCGGACTTATAAAAATGGGAAAGATTTTAAATACAGAATAGAATGAAATAACACAAAAATACAAAGAAAAACTAAGAAGGAAACAAAAAGGCTAGAACACATCTCTTCCAGCAGCCAACACCTAGATAAGCAGCGATTAAAACCAGATAAATAATCAATTAGAATCAACAATATTCTAATCAAGCAATTACAAACTGGCAAGGCAAGCTACTGTATATAAACAGGGAGCAAAGACTACCCTCGCATTGTTATCTAGTTGGGTAATGAAATGTCTGCAAGCACACAATCAAGCTCAGAGAACACAAGGACCCCACACAATAGAATAGTTAAATTTCATCTACATGTATATGTATACATATATGTATATGTATACATATATATGCATGTACATATACAAATAGAGAAGGGGGAGGTTAAAATTAATACATTACCATTAATGTTTTATTAATTTGATTTAGATTTAAATACATTTAAAACAACTTAATTCAATTCAATCTGAATTGCGTTAGACTAGTATTATACAATACAATACAGCAATTAAGAGAAACGTGGATGGAAAAAAAAAATCCAAAATGGGCTACAAGAACTTAAACTGAAGGAGAGGGAACTCCAGAATTCATCAGAAGATCCTAACATACTTAATCAACTAAAATTATCGCAACAACAAATTTCTTTATTGACTCTTTCAGATATTGAAAAGAAACCTAAAAATGCAAAACAACACTTTTTTGAACATGCAAATAAACCAGGGAGATGGTTGGCATACAAGCTAAGAAAACAGGCAGAAAAGAAGATGATAACCAAGCTTCAAGAGGGGAATAAGGCTTAAATGGATAACAAAAACATTCAAAGTATTTTCCTGGCCAATCTCATTTCCATGTTCTGCCCTAATTTTTGCTCAGATTTTTCATTCGCAAACATAATTGCTTCACAGTTTTGAACATTTCACTGCATTTTACAAACTTCAGCAGAGCAACTGTCCTGAGGAAGAGATCGAATCTTGTAAAGGATCTACCAGCCAAGGAAAGGGTTTTGGCTATGACAGCATATCCATAGCAGCCTTCCTTTTCTTGTTGTATATGAGAGAGAATTTGAAATGCACAACATCTGTGCTCATGGACATCTACTTTGGTACCTGCCAGATTCCTTATAAAGCCATCTGATAGCTAGCTATGGTTAAAGTGAATGTTAGCAGGCAAACTAAGAAGCTCTTTGCAAGAGGGGATAGGGAGTTATGGAGAAGAATAGAATTGTGTTCTGTTGACCCCTGGAAGTTGGCAGGGTTTTCTTCTATTGCACCAAAGACGTCTCAACTGTTGACCCATGGAAAAGAAGGTCTCTTACATCCAGCGGCAAAGATCCTCTTCATTGTCTTTCCAAAGAGCTCAACCTTGGCCTCTTCTTATTTTTAAGAATGGTTTTCTGGGTGTAGATAACACTTAATTTCCACATCTCAACTTTTACACACATGTGCTTTCCACAAACATTGTTTAACAACTGCAGCACACATTACTTCAAGGCCTCTATCTTTCCAAATACAGTACAAAGCAACTAGAATTGAAAGCATAATTTAGAACATAAAAATGTTAACCGAATCAGAATAATCCCAAGATCATGTTCATTTTATATGAAGTCAGAGTTATTTGGGGAGACAATGAAAGTGAAGGGCCAAATGTATATAGTTGTCCCTAAAATTAAACGCCTTAACCCCTTAAAAAACAAGCTTACTTAACCCCCAGGCCCAATGTTCAAGGGAAAAATCAGGGTCATGAAACTCCATCTGGATCCTGGAGAGCTGTAATAATATATGTTTCAGTCCAATATTGTATCGGTAGTCCTCAACTTACAACAGTTCGTTTAGTGACTGTTCAAAGTTACAATATCACTAAAAGAGTGACTTAGGACCATTTTTCACACAACTATTACAGCATCTCCACGGTCACGTGATCAAAATTCAGATGCTTGGCAACTGACTCATATTTATGACAATTGCAAGGTCTGGGGGGGGGTCATGTGATCCCCTTTTGCAATCACAACAAATGTCTCACTTAGCAACAGAAATTTTGGGCTCAATTGTGGTCGTAAATCGAGGACTACCTGTATGAAAATCTACTATGTATAGTAAAGTTTACTCCCAAGGAAGAGATTCGGGCCTAAGATCGTCAAATGTTTCTGAGAAGAAAATTTTGATAAATACATTTTATGACTATCTTTTCCACTCTTTGGCTACCCACATGCCATGGCTATCTATCTCATGATCCCCACCAACACAACATGACTATGTGGGGATGAAGGGATATAGTCCACCATTCCTAAAGGTTTCAGGTCAGATAAAGTTGGATCAGGACAAGAATGTTTTTAAATGAGAAGAAAAAGTATTTGGGCAAAGCTCTTCCCTACATCCAAAAATCAGATTTGACTGTTGTCTGGTTAATAGTCTTATGAACTATGTCCTTGTGGATTACTGACTTGATAGATACGTTTCTTATGGAAGGACTAGTAATGGAAATAGATCAGGAGTCTATCTAAATCTAAGTCGCTAAGATTACTTCAGCATTGGTCAACGAATGTTGAATTCTCAGATAAGATTACTCTTCCTGTAGTCTTGTTCTCTTGGCTCTGTATACTTTGGAGAAGACATAATCAATGCTGAAGACTTTGGAGCCACACTTATGGGACTGAAGGAAGAATCAGAGTCATGCATAACTCTCTCCTAGTCAGATGGACATTTTTAAACTTTGGACTTTTTACACTTTGGCTGATACACATTCTTAACTG
>NW_015387518.1:291885-305621 GCF_001527695.2 Protobothrops mucrosquamatus | reverse complement strand
CAGATAAGATTACTCTTCCTGTAGTCTTGTTCTCTTGGCTCTGTATACTTTGGAGAAGACATAATCAATGCTGAAGACTTTGGAGCCACACTTATGGGACTGAAGGAAGAATCAGAGTCATGCATAACTCTCTCCTAGTCAGATGGACATTTTTAAACTTTGGACTTTTTACACTTTGGCTGATACACATTCTTAACTGGAAATGGGTCATTCTGTCCCATCTTTTAAAGTCTATTATATCTGCTTTGAAAAGATCTTTTCACTTCCTGGTCTACATCATTAAAGGAATCTACAGATAGATTTCTGAGCATTTAGCAATTAAATAGCGGGTTGCTGAGTTTTAATGGTTTTATTTTAGCAATAGTTTAAGGACAAACTCCTACCTTATATTGCCGAACCAAAGAAACTATAAGGGAGAGGTGTGATAAGTCTGGATTTTTGTCTGAAAGGGATGGTGTAGTAGTCAGTTGTGGTCCTGAAAACAATCCCTCGATTCAGAACAGTTTAGTTCTAAGTCAGTGGTTCTCAACCTTTTTAATGCCGCGACCCCCAACCGGTCGTAAGTCGAGGACTAAACCGGTCATAAGTTGGGGACTAAACCGGTCGTAAGTCGAGGACTACCCAACCGATCGTAAGTCGAGGACTTTCCCTGCCCGGGAGCGCCACACATGCGTGGTTCCGCCCCCTGCGCCGGCCGAGGGGTAGCTGGCAAGCGGCAGAGACGGAGCAGGCCGACCACCAGCTGGCCCAGCCCAAGGGAGGTAAGGCACCCGCTGGAAAAGGGGAAAAAAATGGCGGACAGCCTTGCTTGGCGACCCCCGTGAAATGGTCGATCGACCCCAAATGGGGTCGCGACCCATAGGTTGAGAACCGCTGGTTTAGTTCTAAATGCATATCACTTATGTGAAGCGTTTTGGGGGGAGGAGACAGAAAGAAAGAGAGACTGTACTTTTAAAGAAACAACAAGAAATGTTCAGGTTACAAAAAGCCTGGTATCACCAGGAACTTCTCCAGGTCTCCTCCAGTGCCTCTTGCCTTTGAACTATGTATCCAGTATTTTTAAACTTTAGCTTTAGTGCTTTCAGTGAACAGCCTGGCTTGTTCTCCCTGGGATCAAGTTATTCTCATAGGTTTTCTCCAGCAACACAATTGGAAAAAACATCAGAACTCTCAAATGCTTTTCATAAGATGCTACCAATCTTTCCCTTTTCTCTCCTAAACTTCCTTTCTTCTCTTAATCTTCTTTGTATAAAACTCTGGTTCCCGCAACCTACAGAGTTTGCAAGGCATCCATGTGTGTTTGTCCCCTTGCACTGTGTGTCTCGCTCTTCATTCCTCCCAGTTTAAAAGCATTCTATTCATGTAGATAAAGCCACAATGCACAGCAATAGTCTCCGGCATCATCGTCATTTACAAGAATGCTTTGAGCTTTAAAGCTTTGCCAAAAAAAAAAAAATACACACCTGAAAAGGAAGGGAAGGCAAATGAAGTTTTGTTAGGCCCACTTGCAAAAAGGAGAAAAAAAAATATGTAAACGGGTAACAGTGTCGTACAAAAGGGAATGTTGCAGTAGATAGCATTCTGGCAAATCAGTGCTTTGTAACTCCTAATATCTCTCACATCAACCATTTTGTGAAAGGGCAGATCCCTCTCCACATTTTGGAAACCCCCAACCACCTCTACAAATTGCATGTGGTCCACCAACCCCGAATGGTTAGAAACCACTATATAGGTGGAAAAGGTTTTGTAGGAAGAGGAGTGGTAGAACCTGGGGGGAGAGATAAAGGAGGGATCAGCCTGGAATCCCTACATAGTCCACTTGTGGCTACATAGGGATTCTAGGCTGACCCCTCTTTTAACTCCACCCCAGATTTTACCACTCCCTCTCCTACAGTCTTGTTTTACCTTTGCTTGATGAAAGGGAAGAGACCTGTGAAACAAATGGTCAGCTAAAGTTGAGCTCATTTACTGTAATCCCCACTGATTTCAGACAAAAGTTTTAAATACAAGCTTTTTTCCCATTAAAGGCATTAAGGCTTTTTTTTTTTTAGGGATTGAAATCGACCTAACAAGATATTATCCTTGATCTCAACGGATGTCATTGTCCGTATATAGAGTCGTAGGAGTAATGCCTTAGTATAATGAGAACAAAGAACAATCGGTCAACTGTGGGTTCACAAAAATTACTTGGAGACGTTAATTGTCGGGTAATCCTACTTATTCGTTTCAACCGTGTAGTCTTAGTGACATTTCAGCTTTCCTGATGAGAGAATTCACCAAGCCAGTAAGGCATTTATTCACATTTGGAGGGTTAACATGAAGCTTAGAAATCTCTTTTGGTGATCTGAAAACTAAATGTCCTGAAAGGGATGTTTCTATTATTGCAAAATTATTCTTTCTCAATCATTGTCCAGGTATATGTCTGGTTTGGAAACTAAACAAGTTCATCCTTGCTTAGTATTTGATGTGGCTTCATCTGAGAAGCTCAAGACTGTTGGTTAATTTGGAAAATTGAAACGATACTCTGGAAGAAGGCAATGGGAAACCACACTATGCCAAGAAAACTGCATTGATCTGCATATATAAGTCAATGGGCATTGAGCTTGCAGGCAGTATTACATTTTAAGTTTAGTTTATTTGGGGTTGTTTATTTCATGGTGTCCTTTTCTTCTTAATGGGAATATGATATCTAACAACCATAATATAGAAATAATAGAACATCCAGTCTTCAAAATGTATTTTCTGAAGCACTATTATAAATGAAGAACATATATTCACTTTTTTTTTTTTAAAAAAAAAAAGCAATTTAGGACCAGCAGGGCAGGAAGTACACTTTACTCAAACTAGCCCATAAGATGTTTATATAAGCTATGGTTTCTATAGTTTAGCTATATAAACTATGGTTTGCAAACTATAAAAGCTGGATTCATGCAGCATCAAATCACATGTTGTTATCTGAGGCATGTACAGATTGAGAAATCCAGGTAAAGCAATTGACCACCCTTGACAGCTGATAGTGTATATTAACTTTGAGGATTGGGCATCCTCTTCCATCACTTTTGAAGGCAGCAAGCTAGTCTAAAGGGTCAAGAGAAGA
Organism: Protobothrops mucrosquamatus; assembly: GCF_001527695.2. Classification (NCBI taxonomy): domain Eukaryota; kingdom Metazoa; phylum Chordata; class Lepidosauria; order Squamata; family Viperidae; genus Protobothrops; species Protobothrops mucrosquamatus. The sequence continues at coordinate 302,524 of NW_015387518.1, read as the reverse complement.
TCATATCACATAATGCGTAATGCATCTCTATCTGATCATTATTTCCTGCTTTCTACCATCTTTGCCCTTGTGTCCCCATATTTAGAAAGGACTTTCCTTTGTGATTTTTTTTTTACATACCTGAACTACAGAATGTCATAAGAGAGGACATAAGTGCTCTCCAAAATACTTGGTTCCTTCGAGTTGAATGTGAAGTTGATCAAAACACTTGAATTAAACCCAAAGCTCAGATAGAGAAGGCTACCAGATCTAGGCTGCAAAAATCCAGTGGACCACTGGATGGCAGATGACATGGAAAACTCTTCATAGTTTGCTGCCTTTACTGGTGGTCCAGATTTCTTTTTCAACATTCACTAAATGTATAGGTGACAGTCAATGGCACTGAGTTATATTAATTGCTATTTCAATTGTCCCATGCTTTCCCAGACATATATGACAAATAATACAGCCAATACATCGTTTTTAAATGTTTGAAACCTAATTTAAGCCGTGGTGGTGCAGTGGTTAGAATGCAGTATTGCAGGCTAATTCTGCCCACAGCCAGGAGTTTGATCTTGACAGGGCTTAAGGTTGACTCAGCCTTTCATCCTTCCAAGGTCAGTAAAAGGAGGAACCCAGATTGTTGGGAACAATTTGCTGACTCTATAAATTGCTTAGAGAGAGCTGTAAAGCACTATGATGTGGTATATAGGTATAAGTGCTATTGCTATTGCTAATTGAAACATACACTTAAACGCCTATTTTAAGAATAAGCAGAAATAGCAAGGGCAGCCAATTCAGAAATCCTAGCTGAAGAGCAATGGACTGTAATATCATGTGATAAATACATTCTTATTTATACTTATTTAGTAGTAATCTTTATATATGAGTAGATGTTATAAATGTACACAATTAGAGCAGTTAAGTGCATATTTCAAGAAGCAAAATCATGTCTTGTTTCCACATCCTGTTGCTTGTTGGTAGAGCAAAGAGGGAGACATCTTTGCTAGCATCACTTAATTAACCTATGGAGACTGGGGCGCACTTTAGTTTTAGTATGCAATCATAGACTTGTTTCTGCAAGCACAGATCTGTCACAAATGGATGTCATGGAATTATTGGTTCCAATCTAGCAGTTCCTCGTAGATGCAGATATTTCAGAGGATATTTTGAGCATTTCTGCCATTGGCTGCAGATTTCTGCTCTAAGGTTGAAGCAGCCCACAGGATTAGCTTCAGCTTATGACAAGAATTCTGTTCATTTCAATTTAGCTTAAATTTTCCTCTACCAATTAAGCAAAGGCCTTTCTTCTCCTGGTCCACATCTATGCACATCTGAGAACATTAATATTTACTGACTGGTATTGACAGGGGGTGTAACCCAAAAACCACTCATGGTGGCACTGGTCTCCACAGCTAGCCATGATGATGCAAAACTACAAGGTTTGTGCTGCGATGTCACAACAAAAACTCCACCTTTCCATTTCTACCCTGATGTCAGAGGGAACTCGTGAGATTTGTATTATGATACCTTACATCACTAGACTTTTCATCAGGGCAGGTTGGGTCTAAGATAATTTGCCGCAGCCAACTCACCATGGCCAACTTGCCATGGCCAACATGCCACAGCCAACTCACCATGGGCAACTTGCCGTGGCCAACTTGCCACAACCAACTTGCCACAGCCAACCCATCATAGCCAACTTGCTATGGTCAACTTGCCACAACCAATTTACCACGGCCAACTCACCATGACCAACTTGCTATGTCCAACTTGCCATGGCCAACTTGCCACAGCCAACTCGCCATGGCCAACTTGCCACAACCAACTTGCCACAGCCAACCCATCATGGCCAACTTGCTATGGTCAACTTGCCACAACCAATTTACCACGGCCAACTCACCATGACCAACTTGCTATGTCCAACTCGCTGTGGCCAACTTGCCACAACCAACTTGCCATGGCCAACTCTCATGGCCAACTTGCCACAGCCAACTCGCCATGGCCAACTTGCTGTGGTCAACTTGCCACAGCCAACTCACTATGGCCAACTCACTGCAGGACAACTCATTGCAGGACAAGAGTTACACTAATATTGAAGAAATGGTGGAACAGAATCATTAAGCATAGATGCCAAAGGAGGGCCAAAATGAAATGTGAATGATAAAAAAAAATATTTTAAATTAATTAAATTGAACTGTTGAATTGTCCCACGGTGATTTGTTCCATAGCGAATTGGCCATGGCAAGTTTTCTCCCGGCGAGTTGGCTGCAGAGAGTTCGCCATGGTGAGTTGGCTGTGGTAAGTTGGCCGCAGAGAGTGGTCCCATTCCAGGGAAGGTTGCTTGGCGTATGTGATTGGAGCATGCACACATGATATGTACCATCATCGAACATATGTGCATTTTCTTTGGGTGTTTCTATCCAGGGCTTTCATGAACAAGAGAGGGGGATTGCAATCAAAATTGCAGTGAATGGACCCAAGGCATTGCACATCACCTAGTGCTTTTAGTCACTGAGTGGCTATATCAATCATGCTACACCAAGAGTTGCTTTGTATTTTAATTGATTAATCACTATTGGTTGGGCTGCCCCAAGATGCTTATCTATATAAACTATGGTTTGCAAACCACAAAGCTGGATTCATTCAACATACTAAGACAAAATTAAAGAAATCTCATTGTAGTTTAGTGTCAAGGCTAAATTAAACTAATGTTCTTTTTATGGTTTTTTTTATTAGGCATGTTTGGCAGTGGTAGGGGAAGAGGGAGCACACAAAAACCATTGAGGTAAGCAACTGAGTCAGAAAATCTGAATTCAAGCTCAGACCAAAACCTGGTTTTACAGTTAAGTTCATTTATAGTGTGGAATAAGGTCCAAATCTTGATATAGCACCACAATACTCCCTAAAGCATTTGCTACACTGACTCCATCCATGGAGGACATCAATAGAATTCACCTTTTGTTTCTCAAACGGGTCTCATTTATATAAAGGGATAAACTGGGGAATGCTAGACTTTCTGATTTGTTGGCTAGCAGGGGCAAAGTAACAGTCAGCCTCCTCGCTTAACCCACATTCTATAAAACTAGGAAGAAGTGCGCAAGAGAAAAGCAAGGGAGGGACGCCCTATAAATACCATCTCTTTGCTGCGAATAGCTGTTGAAAATCTAGAACACTGTTTCTCAATGTTGGCAATTTTAAGCTGTATGGATTTCAACTCCCAGAATTCTCTAGCCCTGGCTAGGGAATTCTGGGAGTTGAAGTCCACCCATCCTAAAGTGCTGTAGAGTTCATCCGATTCTAGCCTACCACAGTTTTCCTTTTCCCAATAAACTTTGTGTGTGTGTGCGCATCTAGAGATTTGGTTGTTTGGGTGTAACAAAAGATCTTCAGTTAAATCCTTCCTACATGCAAGCTTACAGTTACATAGCTAGCTCTTGAGTTTAAAGATTGGCGCAAGTTTTGTTCTCCATTTCTAGGCTTTGGGCAGGAAAATCCAAAATATCTTCTTTCCTCTTTCTATAGAGCTGGCCTGAAGGGGAAGCCCTGGTTAGATGAACTAAGAGCTCTTAGTCTATATGCATCAGGAGGTTCAGCCTGGCTTGACGGCCTATCACAATAATCTTTTATGGAGAGCCCTTAAAAGACAGTGTCTGCCAAACATGTTTTAAAGAAATCCCCATCCACTTCTGAAGCCGAATACCATACTATGCCTCTGGTCATTCAGTGTTACAGTACGGTTCAGTTCCACGGATCTTATTTCTGCATAGGTGATCAGCGAGGTCAAAATGGCAGGTGCTGTAAGGCAATCAAAGCCCCGCCCCTTTTTTCAATGTCTTATAGAGGTAAAACCTACAAAAAGGGCGGGGCTTATGATGACTGAATCTTGGAACATTTTTTTCATCGTCCCTAGGGATGCCTCTGTTGAGTCACCTGCCTCCATCTGATTAATTCCAGAAGGCAAGAGGTAACTTGGAACCAGTGCCCTGCTCTCTTGAGTGCTCTTTGTCTCTTTGGTAAGCTATCAGGATGTGGTGAGAGACTGAATGGCGGTCATGGACAAAGCCCACAGCTATGGAAAAGGAGCATCAAAAGAAAACAAAATACGACTCGAGTTACAACCGTTCATTTAGTGACCATTCTAAGTTAAAACGACACTGAAAGAAGTCACTTATGAAGATTTTTCACACTTAACAACCCCACGGTCACATAATCAAAATTTGGACACTTGGCAACTGACTCATATTTACGATGGTTGCAGCGTCCCGGGGTCATTGATCCCCTTTGGCAACCTTCTGACAAACCAGACGCACTTCACAACCGTCTTACTAACAATTGCAGCGGTTCACTTAACAACTGTGGCAAAAATTAAAAAAGTTGTAAAATGGAGCAGAAATTCACTTAACAAATGTCTCGCTTAGCAACGGAAATGTTGGGCTCAGTTGTGGTCGTACGTCAAGGGCTACCTGCAGAACTACATTTTGATGGGAAAGAAGACAGCCTAGGATAGAGGTCCCCAACCTTTTGGGCATCAGGGACCGGTTCCGTGGAGAGAGGTTTTTCTGCGGACCGGAGGGTACATGGTTTTGTGTGCTGCCTGCATCTCATGGATGGGGCTTTGCTTGTTTGTGTGGACTAGTTGCTGGCATGCCGCGGCCCAGTACTGGTCCATGGACCGGGGGTTGAGGACCCCTAGTCTAGGAAACAAAAGGCAGGGACTTCCACCATGCTCTGGTCTCCTATTTCTCAAGCTCCAATTGTAACTTGTGTGTGTGTGTGTCTGTGTGTGTCTCTGTGTGTGTGTGTTACCCAAGCTTTATGTGGAAAGGCCCTTTGTTTTAGTTCTGGGAGAAAGCAAAGGAATTTAAGTGACTTGTGTCTCACTTGGCAATATTAATGAAAGTCTCGATTCATCCCTTCATCATTCAGCCGAGCTTTAATCATAGGGTTGTTGTGTGGCTAAAAATGATTCAGCTCCCTATATCCCATCCAGGCCTTGTGCAAAGAGGGGCAGGAGCCAGTTGTGATCAGAAATAAAACAGCACTGCTACCAATTGTGTGGTACCAAGCTCCATCCACCTCTTGTGGAACTTGTGAAGGTTGCAGTGCAAACTTATTACCTAGACGTACGTCCTGAAATATCAACAGCCTTGGCCTGAATAATAGTCCACCAAACTGTTTAATAACACTGATGCTACTGCCACTACTTCCACCAACATTGCTAGCAGTAGTAGTTTTGTACTAAGAAGATGCTGACTTATCTACAAGGATAATTATAAGCAAAACTTTTGAGTGAAGTGTGGATTACTTTGCAAATCTCTACGGTCAATTAAACCTTCCCAGCCAAGGCATTGGTTGAAACGCACTGCAAAAAGTGTGAATTTTAGAATCGGTCCAGCTTATCCTTAGACTGGACTAGGGGAAAAGAAAGATATGTTTCTGAATAGCTATTAACTCTCCCACATTCCTTACTGGATGTAAGTAAAACGGAGAGCAGGCTTCAGATGTTAATCATAGGTGTGAATAAAAGACATGCTGTTCTGTCCCAGTTGCTGTTCAGGGCAGGCAATTGACTTTAGAAGAGGACACCATGACTCCTTTGTGAGTAGGCTACATGTTTCCCAGCCCTTCCAACTCTTCCTGCAAATTACTAAGTTCAACCTAGCGAGTGTTTCCGTCCACATCCATTATTCCACTGATTTATTTAATCAATCCTCAAGTTCAGTATAAAAAAACTCACCTCAGAATGGTGCACAGTAACAATCAACTAGAGAGAGTCCTCGATTTACGACCACTATTGAGTCCAAAATTTCCATTGTAACTGAGGCGCTTAAGTGAGTTTTGCCCCATTTTGTGACCTTTCTTGCCGCAGTTGTTAAGTGAATCACTGCAGTTGTTTAGTTAGTTAGTAACACAGTTGTTAAGTGAGTCTGGCTTCTCCGTTGACTTTGCTGGTCACATGGTGATCACGTGACCCCCGGACACTGCAATAGTCATAAATATGAGTCAGTTGCCAAGCATCTGAATTTTGATCATGTGACCACAGGGAGGCTGCAACGGTCGTAAGTGTGAAAAACAGTCATAAATTTTTCAGTGCCATTGTAATTTTGAACGGTCACTAAATGAACTGTTCTAAGTCAAGGACTGCCTGTACAGTAAGCCCTGAACATTCAGAATATTTTTTTCTCATAGGGAGATTATAATTAAATAATTAGAATATACAAGCATCGAGAACCAAAAGATGCAACCCTGTTGAAATCAAAATTAAGCAAAACAGACCGGAAGAGGTAGTAACTAGCCCTTTGCTGGTCCACATGACAGGGAAAGATCATTTCAAGTGTGGGTACCATTCTGGAAAGGTTCATATCAGTGGAAAATCATAGCCCACAGGTTGTGAGATAAGCCACAAGGACATGTCTAATCAGCATCATAACTGCACAGATTTATATCTGGAAAGATCCAGTCAGATATTATATTCCCAAGTTGTTCAGAGCTTTATATGCCAGCAGATAAAAAAAATCTTGAATCTTGTTTCAGTCACTGATTCAGTCTCTAAGTCAGTGGTTCTCAACCTGTGGGTCGGGACCCCATTTGGGGTCGATCGACCATTTCACGGGGGTCGCCAAGCAAGGCTGTCCGCCATTTTTTTTCTCCGCCATTTTTTTTCTCCGCCATTTCCCCCCCTTTTCCGGCAGGTGCCTTACCTCCCTTGGGCTGGGCCAGCTGGTGGTCGGCCTGCTCCGTCTCTGCCGCTTGCCAGCTACGCCTCGGCCAACGCAGGGGGCGGAACCACACATGCGCGGCGCTCCCGGGCAGGGAAAGTCCTCGACTTACGACCGGTTGGGTAGTCCTCGACCTACGACCGGTTTAGTCCTCGACTTACGACCAATTTAGTCCTCGACTTACGACCGGTTTAGTCCTCGACTTACGACCGGTTGGGGTCGCGGCATTAAAAAGGTTGAGAACCACTGCTCTAAGTCAAGGTACCTCTTTCAAGTTCATCCTGGCTTTCTTCAGCCCAAGCTACAGTTCCCACGATGCACAAATATTCTGGAAACTGATATTGCAATCCAACACAATTGGAGGGTCAAGAAAGAGATTGCTGCCCAACTGGATCTCCTAAATAAAAGCACCAAGTCACAATTTCCCTGATCGAAAGCTTTATTAGCTTGCTTTCCTTTGGGTACTCTGTGAGTGAAATATAGTCGTTGTTCCTAAGACTTTGTACCTATATTAAGAAAACTAGCACATCAAGGAAAATGGTTTGAAATTAACTTTTCCATGCCATGCTGATCTTCTGTGGCATGGCAAAGGCAGCTTGCTACCCAAGGATCATTTGTTTGTCTACTTATGTGCAGGTATATTTGATTGCACCACCTAAGTGGTGCAATAACAATAACAAAAACAGAGTTGGAAGGGACTTTGGAGGTCTTCTAGTCCAACCCCCTGTTCAGGCAGGAAACCCTGTACTATTTCAAACAAATGGCTGTCCAGTCTCTTCTTAAAAACTTCCAGTGTTGGAGCACCCACAACTTCTGGAGGCAGGTTGTTCCACTGATTAATTGTTCTAACTGTCAGGAAATTTCTCCTTAGTTCTATGTTGCTTCTCTCCTTGATTAGTTTCCATCCGTTGCTTCTCGTCCTGGCCTCAGGCGCTTTGGAGAATAGCTTGACTCCCTCTTCTTTGTGGCAGCCCCTGAGATATTGGAACACTGCTATCATGTCCTCCCTCGTCCTTCTCTTCGTTAAACTACCCAATTCCAGCAACCATTCTTTATATGTTTTAGCCTCCAGTCCCCTAATCATCTTTGTTGCTCTTCTCTGTACTCTTTCTAGAGTCTCAACATCTTTTTTACATCATGGTGACCAAAACTAGATGCAGTATTCCAAGTGTGGCCTTACCAAGGCAATCCAGGGCAGTCCAGAAATATGCTTATTTTCTTGTTGGCTATGCATTTTATAAAGTGTTACATGCTCTTGATGCGAAAGAGAAAGAAAGAAAGAAAGAAAGAAAGAAAGAAAGAAAGAAAGAAAGAAAGAAAGAAAGAAAGAAAGAAAGAAAGAAAGAAAGAAAGAAAGAAAGAAAGAAAGAAAGAAAGAGAAAGAAAGAAAGAAAGAAAGAACACAGAAATTGCTGGACAGCAGAAATGAGCTGTTCAATGCTACCCAAGCCTTGTGGATGATTAATTTCTACTTTCAAGGTCTGGAGGTCCAAAAAGCTTATCTCTTGCTGAGGTGTCTTTTCTGCCCTTGGATCCTTAAAAACTCCTGTATTGTGTAGCTCCTACCATATTTCAAGTTGGGATACACTCAGGTATTTATTTGATCAGTCTCTCTAAGCACTCACTTTTTGATAGGTCTGAAAAGCCTCAAATATTTAACAAATGCAAAGTCTGCAGGTAATAAAATTACATTTGTATTCCTTTCACTATTGATATGCAAGATTTCTTTTATGAAACATTTTCTGTAGGCTGCAGTATTTTCTTGATAATATAAAGTATATAAACCACTGAAATGTGTGTGTGTGGGGGGGGGGGAATGCCTGCATATCAACAATGATTTAAAGGCATGTGTTCCCAAATGGTTTTGGGAATGCTTACAATAGGGCTTTGATTATTTTTTTTGTTTTCACCAGACATAATGAAAGTTCAGAAAATATTTACCAAGACTTTGTTTTATCATTAGTGACAGAGTTTGAGGAAGTAACGGGGAACAAGATCATGTTTCTAAGTACCTGAAGCAAAGACTTACTCTTTGTTGCCCTGGAGAGATTTAGATCTTGCAAACTGCAATGGTAGGAGGACATATTTCACATGAACATCAGAAGAAACTTAATGATAGTAAAAACAATTCCGCATTGGTGTCACTAGAAAGATAGCAATCTTTTCCACCCTGGAGGTATTCGTAGACAGTCTACTGTCACAAAGGCAGAAAAGCACATTTGGTGCTAGTGGTTTCCTTTGTCTTATTGTTATTAAAAATATACTGTGAGCTACCTGGAGGTGCCCTTGGTTAGAGCTCTCCATTGCCTTTTGTTTTTCCAAAAAGATATTGTTCTTGTCTGCGAGAAAACTGTGCTTATTCCCAAGCTATTTATATATTTCAAGACAAAAGGAATGCAATACCCAGAGCCTTTTCAAATCCCTACCCACCTTTTAACACCATTCAGTCCCAGATCTAAAACTATCTTGCTGCATCGCTGGAAACCTCGCTCAAAGAGCAGCACCAGTGCAACTTCCTATCCTTTCATCCAACAATAGTCATCCAAAGCTATTCATTATTTTTTGAACCCTAGGCCGCTTCTGCAGTTCCTATGCATGAGTCTAAGGCAGCCTGAAGCAGAAAGAAGTAGATAGCCGTTTGCTTCGATGAAAAGGCCACTTAATCAACCTGAATTGCTTTCTCTAATCAGTACATTACTCCAAGCAGGATTCCAGCATGCCTTCCTTCCGTTACCATCAGTGGGATAACACACAATTACCTGAGAATGCTGGTTCCATTCAGAAGCAAATATTTCAGGCCTCTGTGATGGGAAAATGCAGAGGCCACTTGCAAAGGCATAATGATAGCAGGAACCAAAATGCACAGTGAACGTGTGGGTGAAGTGAAGTGGCTATAGGAAACAGGAGGAGAGAAATGAAACTCACCGCTGGTATCTTAAGATCAAGTTGCAGCAAAAGTTCCACAGCATGGAGTAATTTCCCTTCCTCCAGTGGCATTGTTTCATAAAGTTTTCCAGCAGCAAAGATCGCAGTGTCAAAAAGAGAAACAGAAAGTAAAACAATGGAGGGAAAAAAATAGTCCAGCTACAATCTCAGGGAAGTGTTGCAAAGATTTGGAAAAAGTGGAAAGAGAAAGGAAGGGGTAGCAAATGGGGTACATTTAAAAAAAAAAAAAACTCCACCAAGATTTTCTTATGAATGATTGCTTAATTATAATGGCTGAATTAATTTTTACATCCAGTTTATCATCAATATGCAAGGAGGATCACATGGAGATTCATCCAAATAAAACCAATGTTGTTAAAGAGCAGTGCTGGTGCAGTGGTTAGAATGCAATACAATATTTCAGGCTAATTCTGCCCAAAGCCTGGAGTTTGATCCTGATGGGGCTCAAGGTTGACTCAAGTCTTCCTTCCTTCAGAGGTCACTAAAACGAGGACCCAGATTGCTGGGGGGGAAATGCTGACTCTGTAAACCGCTTAGAGAAGGCTGTAAAACACTATGAAGCGGTATATAAGTCTAAGTCCTATTGCTTAATCAGCTGATGTAAGATCTTGTGATGAATTGTGATAAAGGGAATTAGGGTTAGTTAAAACTTGGAAACTATAAATATTAAACGTTATTTATTTATTTATTTATTTAATTTAATTTATATGCCGCCCTTCTCCCTGCGGGACTCAGGGCGGCGCACAACATATTTAAAACCAAAGCATATATACAATCCCCCCCTATAAAACCAAATTAAACCAAATTTTAAAGTTGTGTCTTCCAAATTCCTAAAAATGAGCCCAGTATAAAATCCTCCCTAGGTCAGGTCCGCTTGCTGAAAGAGCCATGTCTTGAGGGCGCGACGGAAGGTAAGGAGATCCGGAATCATCCGAATCTCGGGGGGTAGTTCATTCCAGAGGGTAGGGGCACCCACAGAGAAGGCCCTCCCC
>NW_015387518.1:249597-291162 GCF_001527695.2 Protobothrops mucrosquamatus | reverse complement strand
AACCTTCGCCATAAAGCGAAGGTTGGAGACCGGGCGATAGTTAGCCAACTCATCTGGGTTCAGGGAAGGCTTCTTGAGGAGGGGCCTCACAACGGCCTCCTTAAGGGCCGCAGGGAAGACACCCTCCTGCAAGGAAGCGTTCACAATTCCCTGGAACCAGGCTCGTGTACCCTCCCGAGCTGCCAGTACCAGCCAGGAGTTAAATTTAAATATTAATGGGAAGTTAAAAATTGGGAAAAACTTACCAGGATGTTGATTGTCTAAAAAGATTGAATGTTAAAATGACTAAGATTATGTACAAACTAAAAATTATTGATAAATGTAAAAAAGATATTTGTACCAAATTGATATAATAAGAATTGTATTAAATGTGAGACAGTAAATACCAAGGGAAAAAGAGAGGAAATGTTTAATGTACTAGTTAGTGATCTGTACTAAAGAAATTTGTATGTTATTGAATTATGAACCAACCCAGCTGCCACGTTGCTTTTCAGATATTTAAATGTAAAACTGGAAAATCAATAAAAATTCAAAACTAAAAAAAAAAGTCTAAGCGCTATTGCTATTAAATGAGAATAAAATACAAAAAAAAACAACCCCATGGTTGATGTCTATGCAGATTCTCAGTCATCCAGGTCATAATTACCCCAAAAGTGCTTTTTCACAAGGCAACTGGACTTTCTGGTTTTTCTTTGAAGATGTTTTGCTTCTCATCCAAGAAGCTCAGAGCTGAAGAAGCTTCTTGGATGAGAAGCAAAATGTCTTCAAAGGAAAAAAAAGAAAGTCCATTTGCCTTATGAAAAAACACTTTTGGGAGAACTAATGGTTGATGGTATCTGACTTGTACATATAAAAAGATGCTGGAAAAAAATCCAATAAAGGACCACCAATGTGATTAATAGGCTATAGCAGTTCCTTTACAAGGAAACACTACAGTGTCTGGGCTTTTTCTGTTAGTTTATAAGCAAGTATAGGGAAATGTGACCAAAAATATTATAAAATCATACTGTAGCCAGAGGCCTTTCCCCTTGCCCTATTATGCTGTTAGAAATTGAGCTCATCCATTGAAACCGATACAGAAAGTTATTTAACATAGTTAAACCATGTGATCAGTTGAGGCAACACTACCAATTTAGATGTTTTTAAAAGGATCTAGTTGCATTTTTTTTAAAGGGAACTAGACAAATTCATTTCATATATGTGTCTTGGTGTCTTACAATTCTTGAATCATAGACAGCATACATTCAGAATCCAGCTACTAAGGAACACCAGTGGAACAGGATTTTATTACCTCCTTGTTCATATGCCTTGGGCTCCTGCATGCAGGGCGAAATCTAATAAATAGCTGTGTATCTAGTTAGTCACTGATACAATATGCTGGACTACAAAATCCTTGGTCTGATCCAAAGCGTCTTGTATTCATGCATCAGAAGTCAATGTGAGGTCTAGAAAGTCAATAGGACAATACAAATCTTCCAGGAAATAGCAATAGAAAAGAAGATGAGCCTCTATGGTTTCTCCAGTGGTGCCAGCCATCCTGGCTGTGGAATTCTGGGAGTTGAAGTCCACAAGTCATAAAAGGGCCAAGTTCGAAGACCCCTGAGCTAGATCAATACTAAAGCAAAGCATCTTAGATACAGAAGGTCAAACACAAATGGCTGCTTTCTCTCATAATACAATTGTAAATAACCAAATTTTAGTGTTTAAACAAACCTCATATTTATAGTACATCACAGTTTCCAAATTTAGGAGACCCCTGTCTTTCAATTTCATGTTTTCCCACAGCTGTCCTGGAAGGAAAATCTAGGAAAACTCCATTTGAATTCTGATACAGCCCCTGTGATATAGGTACTATAGGTACTGTAGGTACTGTAGCCCATGTACTTCTATAGTGCCAGTTCTAACAGAGACATTTGCCGCCTTTTGTTTAAATTTCAGGGACACTCTGATAGCTTTTATTTCCACTATTCTTTAAATCAAGATAAATTTCTCTAAAAGTAGCAAAATTCTGCTACATTATGTGTAAGCTTCGCCCACCAATGGTTGCTAATAATTCTGGTTGTTAGGGGATAGTTTTGTGTTGTTCGTTATTGATTGTACTTTTATTGGTCAATGACTGAAATAAAATGTCTGTCTGTCTGTCTGTCTGTTGTAAGGAGGATACTCTGTCATTCCTGGCAAAAGTCATCCAGGTCATTTGTTATTCAACCTGGGACCGGACCAGTGTAAACAGGGCAAGATAATTCGCAAAGTGTTTCTGGAGCTTCACATCTTCTGAAGAACGTGGATCAAAAGGGTGCAAATTTGTCACAATAAGCTTTTGAGTAGTCTACCACTTTTGGTTACTGGAACTGGTTTTTTTTTATAGTCATTTCAGCAGCTGAAGAAGCTCTGTTAAATAGCTACCTGAAGACACAGTGAAGGTAGCGAAGTAAATTACATTGACCAACTTCACTGTTACATACAGGTCCTCTCAGTAGCATTTGATCTTGTTTACTTTGGGACTTCTGGTATTTGACTTCAGGTTCTTGCTTCTGTGGTCACCCTGCTGTTCCTCCAAATACAAGCTTAGAATCCATATTACAGGAAAGTAATCTTGTCTATTTTTGAATATTAGCCATAAACTGCCTCAACGCATTTAAGAATATCTTAAATTCTATTTGTTTCTTTCATAAGTGATCTTTCATTGCTATGGAGTCAAGAGTTAGGAAGTGAGATGTGGCGAGAATTCATACCAATTGAAAATCAGATTGCTCAAAAGATACAAAAACTGAAGTGGCCAAAATTGTGGAAACCTTTTGGGAAAAGTGTACATTTGAGGTTTGATGGCTAATAACACCACTTGTTTTGGAGTAGTACCATAAAATTATATACCAATGGAAAGATAATTTAATCAAGAATGTAATGCAATAACTTTTACGAAGGATTTGCTATTAGAATAGCAGTTATAAAGAAGAAAAGTGAAACACATAGAAAAAGCGAGATATACAAAAATTATCACCATAGAAAAAATGTGATATACAAAAATTATCACCATGTCAGTTAATACTTAGTTGGGTAACCTTTAGCATGAATTACGGCCTTACAACATCTTCCCATGGAGTGAATCAAGTCCTTTAGTTCTGCAGTTGTTATAATGTGAAACCAAGATTGAATGATTGCTTCTATTAACTTGGTTTTATTGCTGGGTCGCTTCTGATTAACAAGTTTCTTTAGTTGGCTCCATAGATTTTCAATTGGGTTAAGGTCTGGGCTATTCCCAGGCCATTCCAGCAGTGGAATATGATTATCTTGAAACCACTTTTTGCACACAGCAGCAAGATGACATGGAGCTGAATCCTGTTGAAATATAAATGCTTCATTGTCTTGGAAAAGATCATGTGCAGAACGCTTCAGTTTGGGCTCAAGTATTTCATTGATGTATTTTTGGCCATTTATATTCCCATTAATCACACAAATTCTGCCCACACCTGTGATGTCATACAACCCACATCATAACACTGACTGGGTGTTTCACGGTACATCATACATGTAATGCAATCATGATGCAAATCTTCTCTGTTTCTTCTCCTTACATATTTTATGCCATCACTACCAAACAGGGAGATCTTGGTCTCATCACTACAAATAACACTGTCCCATTGTTCCTCTGTGCAGGTAACATGGGTTTTAGCCCAGTTTAGTCTTTTCAACCTTTGTTTGAGAGTTAAAAGTGGCTTTTTTCGTTGAATTCTAGATTTTATACCAAATTCCTGCAGTCTGCCCCGAACAGTCCTTGCATTCAACTTCATATTGCATTGCGCCATTTCATCTTGTATATACCCAGATGATTTTCTTCTGTCACATAGGCACAGTTTCTTGGTTCTTGTATCTTCACCTGCTTTTGTGCACCTTTTTCTGCCTTTACCAGTGTGATTTTGTAGTGACTGAGTCTCCTAATACCTCTTCAAAAACTTAGAAATGCCACCTTTGGTTAAGTTTCCACCAATTTTTCTTCTAATTTCTTTATAACTGTAGCCTTGTTCACTTAATAATACTATTTTACATCGCTTTCTGGGCAACCAGTCAACTCTTTGCACCATTACTTTAATTTTATTATGTTTTACAAACTCACTAAATGAAAGAACACAAAGAAATGCAACCAACTTGATAGTGATTACATAACACACTGACAAATGTCATCCTCTCAGCTTCAATACATGACATCAATAACTGAATCCTACTGTGATCTGATTGGCTCATTGCCAAAACAAGATGACACCTGATTGGCTCTCTAAACACTCATGCTCATTGGCTACAATCAGATGAAGGAAAGCTACCTGATATCAACCTAAGCAATTTGTACTTTCTTTTTCTGATTATTTGGCTATAACATTTCATAGAATACAGATAATTGAACAAACATTGTTGCATTACATTCTTGATTAAATTATCTTTCTATTGATATATAATTTTATGGTACTACTCCAAAAAAAGTGTTGTTATTAGCCATCAAATGTACACTTTTCCCAAAAGGTTTCCACAATTTTGGCCGCTACTGTAGGTTAAGTAGGAAAATAACATATTTCTGCAGTTTCTAACACAAAAGACAAGTCAAGGCATTTGCAAGAGTGCTCAAGATGGTGGTCATATGTTAATCTTGATGAAGAGAAAGCTTCATGGCTCTATTTATTTGGAATAATCATGTGTCGTAAGTTAACTTGTGAGAAATAATGCCCCTCCCATCCCCACCTCATCCCAACTGACATATATTATTTCATGAATTTCCAGAGTGCTTTCAACTATGTGGAAGAAGCAGTAATTGCTTGAGAATGTCACAAGTAAATTAGTAATCAACATGACAATTCTAGACTGCAAAGCAGAATATGCCAAAAGGAATTGCAAATGGTAACCTCTCTTAATTTTGTTCTAGGTTTCAGGATACTTGCAAAAGATATTTAGCTTTCAGGATTTTTTCACTTTATCGACTCTATTATTTATTTCTGCAATCCAGTGCCATGGTAAAAAGAACAACTCAAGCAAGTGGAGGATTCAAAGAATCTTATCAGGAAAAAAGAAACCTACAGTAAAGGGAGTAGAATTGACAGTCTTTGCATATGGAAGACCCAGTGACTGTTCTTCAAAAGACATCTGCAGCTGAAATAATGGCGCAGCTGTCAAATTGGACTCAATAATTCCTAAGTGTCTACAATAAGGTTAGAAGGCATTTCAGCTCAAATAAGTAAAATAACTGAAAATGCAAAACTGGGGTCTATGAAACATACACACACACACAAAGAAACCCCCAGACTATTTTTTTTTTATGATCAAGAGTTTGTGACAGGTGCTAATACACTTTGAAAAGAGTTATTAAATGTCCTGTAAGGGGCGCATGGGGGAAAAAACAGTTTTAGAAATCAGCTATGCAGTCTTTTGAGATCAGTTGCAATCAAAGGACTGCTACAGTTAAATACTGTAAAGTGGGTTCCATTCTTAAAGCTCGTATGGCAACAAGTTGCACATTTGCAAATGTACTCCCCCATTGAGACATTCAAGATCAAATTGTCAAAAATAAGTGCGTTCTGGAAAACATTTGCCATTTTATCGCTGGATACTTGGAGCAGATTGCATTGCATTGAAACTTGAAAAATTTCATTTTTGGCATTTCTGTCATATGACGAGAGACCATGGTTACCTGCTCTATCTGATCTTTTATAATCAGCCTGTAAATAATTAAATAAATGAAAATAAAAGTGGGAAAAAATCTTTCCCAGCTCTTTTTTTTTTTTTTTACTAAGAATTAGAAATATTCCCTTTTACAGCATTAATATGGGGAAAATTTTTATTCATACATATAGAGATGTACCTAGCATCTGTTGAAGAGAACTCTGCTAATACAGAACCTTCAATAAATTTTGGCATAGTTGGTTGACAAACTCCTCTTTCCTAAAGTGGAGAGGATCAGTTTACATTCTTTATTTGACCTAATCAGTAGGGAAGGTTTGGTCAAGGAGCTATCAGAGTTTTAGAAAAGTATGATTGTGATGCTTACATCAATCCTGTATCTTAGATTTCAGAAAAGGTGATTTTTCAGATAAATGCTAGGTAAGGACTTCATGGCAAGATAAAATAATAGAGACAGCAAGCTAAGATAGGTAAGAGTTCCTGAAAAGGAAATTACTAAACATAATCTCAAGTCAGGCCAAAGGGGAAAACAGAAGGAAAAAAAGAAGAATGGAAGAACATTTTATTGAAGGTGATTTATTCATACTGTAGTTCTGTCCTGAATCCAGTACCCTTCTTTTGTTTGACTTATTTTTTTTAAACTCAACTATGTAATTAAGGTGTTTTGAGAATCCTTATTATATCTGCAGGTAAATAAAACTCAAAGTAGCTAATATATGCAAAGTTACTAATACAATTCAAAATAACCTGGATTATTCAGGAAAGCTTGCCCCAAAGTGATAATCCCACCCAATCAAATGCAAAGTTTTTGTGCTGAGGTAAACTTTCATTATCATTTTCAACAAACCTGGCTGCTATAAAAATGACAAAAATTGTTATGGCCCTAATATGTGTAAAGGCATTTTGAATTTCAGGAGGTAAACATGATTCAGAAGGATAGCGTGACTGTAAAAAAAATGTTTATGCAGTTTTAGGAAGAATTGGCAGAAGTTAGGATAATTTCCAAGTTGTTAGATATTGTAACGGATTATACATCATCTGAAATATGGTCAGATATTTCAAGTGATACACTAAGAAAGACATCAAAAAAAATGAGGAAAGTTCAGAAGAAGGCGATTAAGAATATGGGAAATAAATTGTATGAGAAAAGATGGAAGTAATTTGAGAAGAGGATTGGAGAAGGAATGGGAGGGGGTAGGAAAAAATGAAGGAAAAAAAAAAAAACAATGATAGCATTTTTCAAATATTTGAAGGACAGATATTTGAAAATACTAATGCTTCTGTTCTGCCCAAGATCTAATTTTAAAATGAGCAGTTTTTCATTGAACTTTCCACTCAAAGAAAGAGCTTGCCAACTTTTCAAACTGATCGACACATTTAGAATTTTGAGGAAGAAATTACCAGATTCAGACTGGGAACATACAAAAGCCACTACATAGCTGTAAACAGCGAAGAGTTTGCCATCTAAGGGTAATCAGGATTATTGCAATCCAGAATTTGGGCACACTTTTCTGGACATAAAGCATATTATCGACTATTTCCCCCTCTTAAGAATACTTATAGCACCTTCTTGGAAATAAAGAAAGATCTGGAAGCTTGCACATTCCTTTGCAACATCGTATGCCATGTTTCCAATTCTTTATTTATTTATCAGAAGTATATTACAATAGAATGCGATATTCTATTCTTGTTGCAGGAATCCTGATGACTTCACTTCTGCATCTAAGACTTGTCTTCTTGGTAATTATCTCCTCAAACATTCTAATTTGGGGAAAATAACTAACCACGTGTATCAAAGACTCCAGTGTCTTTGATAAATAAAAGGTGTATTTTGGACATTATAGTTTGTTATGAAGTGAGATAAGGGAAATCTTGGTTATCCAAGGTTTGAAAATTATGGATATTAAAGGTTAAATTGGAATATTGATGAGAAGTTAAAATTTATATAAAAATTAATAACAGGATATGGATTGTTTATAAAGATTGAATGTAATTAAGATATATATATAAGCTAAAAAATTATTGATAAATGTAATAATAATGTTTTTATTGAGTTGATATAATTAGAAATGTACTAGTCTGAATATGAGACAGTAAATGTTAAGGGAAAAAGAGAAGAAATATTTGTTGCTGTAACCTGAGATTTGCACTAAAGATTTTGTCATGGAATTATTGATTAACACAGTCACCACGTTGCTTTTTAAATACACAAATGTAAAATTGGAATATTAATAAAATATTACAAAAAAGAGACTCCAGTGTGTTTAACCTATCCATGCTAAATTGACCTCCTTCAAACAAAAAAAATTAAAAAGGCCAAAATAGTCCACCTTGCCTTCCTCCTCTGATGACCTCGTTAGGTCATTACTGCACCCTCTGGAAATTACAACAATCCACATTTTTTTAAAAAATCATACAATTATATGGAAGTAATCCCCACTGAGCTCAATGAGGCGTACCTCTGAGTAGCCATACCAAAAATTCTGTGATCAGTGTGTAAATATTGTAAGTTAATGAATGTTCCTCTTAAACAATAAGAAGAAATACCGGAGAGGAAAGAGAGATAAGAAAGTTTATATATTACATGTCTTCAAGGAAAGTTTCTGGAAAGAAATTATTTTCATTTACAGAATGTGTTGAAATCCCAAGAAAGAGAAAAATGAAAAATGAAAAAAATTGAAATTCTGAATACATTTCAGAAGAACATATTTAGAACAGAGTGTTGGCCTATGAGTTTTATATGGATGGCTATAATAACTGACTATCCAAACAAATGTTATTAAATGATGTTAGGAATAAATCTTCTTGGAATTTTCCCAGAGTTCAAACTGGTCATCGCTACATTAAAAAGTTCTAGTTTTCTTCTCTCTCTCTTTTTTATTTTTTATTTTCCTAAATAGAAGCTACCTATGGTTAAATTGTCTGTGGATATATTACCCAAGTGAGACTTCAGTTTAAAAACAAATGACATTATTCTGAACTAATAATAAATCCAACATGGTTATAAAGGCAACTGATTTTAGACTTTCCAAATTTGAGGATTATATTATTAGATTAAATAGATCTTCTGGATAGAAAGAAGAAAGGATTAAAAGGGAAAAAAAGCACAAGATCCTATGTAATATACGTAAATTGGGAATACTTTGTTAAGATAGCTTTTAGGAGAAAACACATAATATGTCCAAAATGCATGGACTGATTTTGGGGGGAGTTAGATCTTTGGCTCCTGCATCCCAATATCAAAAGAGCTACAAATTAACCAAAATGTGCTGCTAATCTGAACTTGCAATGTTTGTTGTTGTTGTTGTTCTTTTAAGATCGGTGGTAAACATATAAGGAACATATAAGGAACAGTTGCTGGAATTGGGTATGTCTAGTTTAACGAAGAGAAGGACGAGGGGGGACATGATAGCAGTGTTCCAATATTTCAGGGGCTGCCACAAAGAAGAGGGAGTCAAGCTATTTTCCAAGGCGCCTGAAGGCAGGACAAGAAGCAACGGATGGAAACTAATCAAGGAAAGAAGCAACCTAGAACTAAGGAGAAACTTCCTGACAGTTAGAACAATTAACCAATGGAACAACCTGCCTCCAGAAGTGGTGAATGCTCCAACACTGGAAGTTTTTAAGAAGAGACTGGACAGCCATTTGTCTGAAACGGTGTAGGGTTCCTGCCTGAGCAGGGGGTTGGACTCGATGACCTCCAAGGTCCCTTCCAACTTTATTATTATTATTATTACTAGCTGTACCCAGCCACGCATTGCTGTGGCTCAGTCTGGTAAAAGTGTGTGTTGTTTTTACGTCCAATAGATGCCGCTGTTTTTCCCAAAAAGCATATTTTTACCTGTCACAGGTGTGACATCTATATAATATAGGTATATAAAAACACGCACATATTCGAATGCAACATTGTGTCAAAATTTCAAAGCAATCGGTGAAGAACTTTTGGAGATTTAAGATTTTGAACAAACAAACATTTACATTTTTATTTATATAGATTATTAAGTAGTTTGTCTTCATGTATGGCCTTATAATAAGCAATCTGTCCTGGATTGATTTTTTTTCTATCTGATATAGCTTGATCACCTGCCTTGTACTGTCAACTAGTAAAGAAATGTAATCATAATTAGACCTGCTTGCACAGAAATATAGTACAATGCATAGCAAAATGTACTCATTCCATACAACCATTTTGTTCTGGTAAGTAAAACAGCATCTCCCTAGAGAGGTTTGATAGACCGTGTTTTCCACCTCTGGCATGTTCTAACCTCATGATTTCCTGACTGAATATCATGGGCATTGTGATACAACTAGAGAGCATCATATTAGGGAAAGTGGGCTCAAGTCCTTATGGCAGCTGAATCATGCCAACTTCATTGAGAGACAGATTTAGTAGAAGCATGAAATTGCAATAATGCTCATACCACTTCATTTTGTCACTTGTTGACACCGCAAATGGCACAAATATCTGATGCAGATCATATCTCACTTGACTAGCAACTGAATTTCCCTGATTAGGGTTCTTATTTGTGTTTTATTCAATGGGAAGACAATAGGTATTAAATTTAATATGCTTCATTAAAAAAAATCATTTCTGTAATTCCTTAGGCCAAATATCACGATCTATTTGTTGGGGGGGGGGGGTTCTGGCAATTTCCTTGTTAATTGACAGATTCTTTCTTAGAACCTTCTGGCTCAATGGTTATCCGAGAAACTAGTGGTATGTGGGAAAAACCTTGGGAGGTTGAGCAAGGAGATGCTGCCAAAGAACAGTCAGATAAGAGATAGCATAGCCTACAACTGGATAGCGGGTGAGGCAAGAGTCCCCTAAGAGACCCTTCCTTGTTTCTTGGGTTATAAAGGAGATGGGGAGAAAATTGTACTTTCAGACTTGCAAAGTTCTGCCGATGTAGCTTTACAATAAAATAGAATGAGCTCAGCCGGTTTATTCTAACCTAGCAAGTTTACTCCAGGAAGCCAAGAGCAACAGGTACTTCCATTCCACTTTGGAATCCGCATTGGATTTGATTGATCTCATGAACAAATTAATTTTGGGAAGCTGAAGCAATTTGTTTGTAATTCTACTCCCGCTTATTGGAACTGCAGCAAAACTTGTATTTTCTTTGGAATCACTGGGGGGTTCTACAGCCTTTGCAGATGGTTCTTCCCTTACTTGCTCTCAGATCCTGTGCTCAGGAAAGGCCACTATTTATTTATTTTTTACTCCTGTCCTCATATCCACATTAGAGATTCAACTGAAATTTCTGGGGTTGTATCTTCCTGCAACTGCTGTTCAGCACTCACCTCTTTCCAGTGGTGGGATTCAAATATGTGAACAACCGGTTCTCTGTGTGGATGCTGCTTCCGGAAGTCCATTCTGGGCCTGGGCAACCAAAAAATTAGCTACCGGTTCTGCCGAAGTGATGCGAACTGGCTGAATCCTACCACTGCCTCTTTTACTAATCTAGCCATAATAGACATATACAACTTTGGTCACAGTATTGGGGAAAAACACTGAGCATCAAAATTGCCAGCCCAGCAGCATTTCACTGTTACAACTCATGGGGGCTTTTAAAAGCAACAGAGGAACGGTGGCAAAGAGGAGGATTAAAATCCTTTTGAGGATTTCAATCTGCTTTTGTTTATTTATTACAATCAGTCTTCTCTGCCTCAATTCACATCCCAGCAAATGCCTAGAGCTATTCAGTACTGAAAAAGATCGAAATACACGGTGAGGATGGGGAAAAAAATATTTTATTGAGACTGAGTAGATGTTTCTATTTTATAACCGATGATAAGTCAGGGGGCAGGCCATTGATTAAATAATGCTTTTTGTTATATCCTGTTTATTAGTTGGAGGAAAGAAAGGAGAGAACTCATGTCCCACGTTGTATTTTTTGATATTCTCTATATTTCAGTGTCAACATTGAACAAGTTCTTTGCAAAGCATGCTGGTGGAAATTCTGATGGTGTGAAAATGCCATAAGTTAAAATAAAGGATTGCTATTTTTCATTTCTTCTTTGAGTGATGCTCTAGGTTTGCATTTTTCCGATTCACAGTAGACCATAAAGTCTGTGTAAGAGACACTTGCCAACCCCACACAAAGTAATAAGAAGAAACCCTAATCCTGGTTGGGGCATTCTGGGAGTTGAAGTCCACACATCTTATAGCTGCCAAATTGGAAAAATGCTGGCCTAAAGCTACCAATCTACCCATTCCTTTAGCATAGACTCTATTGATTCTCAGATACCTCTTCTTCAAATTTTGTCTTTTTTGGAAGGGCAGTTCTTAAAATCAGATTTAAGCTCTTAATTCCTTCTGATCATTCCTTCTAATCTTGCAGATTTTAACAAATAAAGAACAGATTATTTTGAAATGCATTTTGTTTGTTTGTTTTAAAAAATAAATCAATAGCCATGAATAAAACACCTAATTCTGAAGCATCTGGTCCTCCAATCTCTTTTGCTGACTTTTTTTTAAACCTATACAGCAGTGATTTTCAACCTTTTTAATGCCGTGACCCCCAACCGGTCGTAAGTCGAGGACTAAACCGGTCGTAAGTCAAGGACTTTTCCTGCCCGGGAGCGCCGCGCATGCGTGGTTCCGCCCCCTGCGCCGGCCGAGGCGTAGCTGGCAAGCGGCAGAGACGGAGCAGGCCGACCACCAGCTGGCCCAGCTCAAGGGAGGTAAGGGGGAAAAAATGGTGGACAGCCTTGCTTGGCGACCCCCGTGAAATGGTCGATCGACCCCAAATGGGGTCACGACCCATAGGTTGAGAACCGCTGCTATACAGCCTTTAAATAAAAATGTTACTGAAAATTAAAGTTATTTATGAGTTCTCAAATTCAATTACACAGGCTTGAAGAATAAACCCAGTTTCAAAAAGGAAAAGCACTAGAGTTTAAAATGTGAACAGGTTTAATTGGTAGCTATAGCAACGTAAAAATAAATTGATTGATGAGAGAGCAATTTCATTTCTGAAATTAAAAAAATATCATATTAATATTTGAATGTAAGGCCAGTTTCTTGACAGTTTGTGTCACATTCAAATCAAACTAAATGATTTATTTCATTATGATAAGTTTTGTAAAAAAAGAAAATAGCCATTTACAAATATAGTGACAGAGTTTAGCCTTTCAGCTACATGAGATCCTTCTTTATTACACTGGAGTTACATCTAAATGCTTTAGTGTTCATAAAAGTATCTATGCTGAAATCAGTGCAATGATTTCTATTTCTATAGGGAGTTACTACACATCACTACATTTCAGCAGTAAATGTAGATGTTATCTTGTCTCTGACCAAATAAGTCAATATCTGAGCAAGTTCTATCATCTTCATCAACTGTTCCTCCATTGTGGGTAGTGCTAAATCTTTTCATCTTTGTGCATATAATAATCTCGCTGCAGTTATCGTGTACAAAAGCCAAATTCCATGACTATTTTCCAAGTGATTGTCCAACAATCCTAGAAGAAAAACTTCTGGTCTCAATTGTATATTAATCTTTAAAATCTTCTGGATCAATGTACTGTGTTTCCCCAAAAATAAGACCTACCCTGGAAATAAGCGCTAGCCTGATTTTTTGGGGTGGGCCTAATATAAGCCCTACCCCAAAAATAAGCCCAGCGGGGCTTGGCCAACACAAGCGGCAGTGAGCGTGGGGACCAATGGTGTCTGGCAGCAGCCGCAGCCCACAGAGAGATAAGTCTGTGTGTGGATGCAGAGGCAGAGGTGGGGGGAAAGTATTTGGGTGCCTATGGGGCACTTGGAAACTGAGTGATTGGAAATTGCTTCATTCCCAAGCACTCCATAGGCACCCAAATGCTTTTCACCCGAATGGAGATCTTACAGAGACTGGAAGCTCCATCTGCTTGTGAATGGGGTGCTTTGAAAAAGAGTGATTAGCTTCGTCTCCAAGTGCCCCATTCCAAAACAGATGGAGCTTCTAGTCTCCGTCAGATCTCCAGGGGAAAAATGTTTGGGTGCCTATGAGGTGCTTGGGGCAGCTCCACCCCCTCCCCCACCTGCCTTGTCTCATGGCGGTGGCACGGCGTGATAGGCCACACAGCTCCTGTTGGACAGGGCTGTTGGTGCTGCCACTGCAAGGCGAGGCAGGTATCAAGGAAAAAAGAAATCCCCGAAAATAAGACCTACTGCCTCTTTTGGTGGCAAAAAAGTTATAAGACCGGATCTTATTTTCGGGGAAACACAATATGTATTTGAACACAGAATTTTCTAGCTTTTTTACACCAATTTTTAGGGACTTCCAGGAAGATAGCAAACTGAAAATAACTCTATAAAACGTGGATCCAACATTTGCGGTCATGAATAGGAGCCAATGAGTAGATCAACTCCTTTAGTCCTCTCTGGATAAAGAGAGGATGTGAGATCACCCAAGCACTTCACCTTATGGTTGATTGTCAGAAGGAGACAGCAAGATAGTTGTGTCTGGAAGTGGTGGGGGGAGAATTGGGAGATGAAGGAATTCACCATAATTGCTCCATTCACACATGGAGCCTGTTTAAAAGACAATAAGTCCTTTGTTAGCTACTTTCAGAAATTGCCTATTAACCGCTTCAAAGAAGTTAGACAACTTCAGAGTGACAAGATTGCAAATACCAGGAGATTGCCCTCAGTCCTTAATATAAGAAAATGAAAATGTACCTTTATAATCTTTAAGAATTTAAAATAAACAGCAAAAATAAGACAAGGTACAGAAAATTTTAAGTGGATTAAGGACTCAGAAAGCATTGGAGTATTGTATTTGAATATTAAATTTTAAAGAATAAATGCATGTTGTGGGAAAGAGAATTTATTTTTGACATATAATAAGACAAGTGATATATAATGGCATTCAGAGATATCTTTGAGGAACTGCACTGGTAACTGCATTGGGACTTCGAATCAATTATGTCAGCTATGTTCCCAGAAGAAGTTGTTATAGCAAAATATATGCAACAAAGTCTATCCAAGAACAACTGAATGAAAATTTGAATTATAATTTGTCATTAGATATAATGAAACAATTGGATGTAGTTTTAAAAATTAAGAAGGAAATAAAAATGACAATTCCAGAGACCAATTGTAACAATTTTTTTTGCTTATTAAAAAGACTGTTATATAGCATTGAAATTCAAATCAAGGACTAAGTGGATTACAGACAAAAAAAATTCTGTATAAAAAGGAAAAAAGGAATATAACGTTGGTTTACTTGACCAGGGTTAAAGTGGGTTATATAGTATTGTCATTTTGGTTGATGCTCTTTGGATTCGCTGATATCTCAAATGGGAAAAATGTGGTTTATTAGATTTGCTTACATTTAATATGATGTTTAAGCATTTTCCCCTACAGTTACTTTATGCATCCTAATTTGTTAGCATTTAAACTGGCTCTGCATCTAACTGCCTTTTTACTTAAGGTAAGGATGTTTTGTGAACTTATTTTTTCTAAAGGAGAAATTATACCTCTTCATTATGTTAAATTTTAATCTTTTGTTTATATTCAAATGCTGGCATTACATTATATTTGCTAAATGTAGAATTATTTATAGTTTAGAGTTGAGATAGGGAATGTTTATTTGAATGAGATATGTTGATATTTGGGATGGTTTTCTTTGGAACTGTTGGCATTTGGAATGGAAAAATATTGTGCATTGGAGTTTGTCTTTTTTAAAAGGGAAACCATCCTTCTTTGTCATGTTAAACTTTAGTTTTTTTGTTTATACCAGGATATTGGGACCATTTAATGCCTTTTAAAGGGAGGTTTGCTTAATGCTAAGGGCTGGGATGTTGAATGTTGAGTTTTATATATGTTAATTAATATTATTTTAGAGCTCTGATTGGATTTTTTACTGGATTGGGAAAGATGTTATTTATTTGATTTGCCTATTGTTAAGAGATGAATTATGGGATGAAAAGTTTTATATTTGTTAACTAAGAGGAAGTGAGGAGATTATGAAATTGTTTATACTTGTGATGAGAATTTGCTTTCTTGAGGGGGCATTCTTTTCACTTTTTTGCTTTGTTGAACTCTTCTTATTCTTTTCCTTTCTTTTTTTTTAGTTTGCATTAACTTTTTTTGTTGTAATTAAAACCTTAAATAAAATTATTGCCAAAGTAGAAAATCTCTCTTTATTTGTAAGTTAATTATACCCAAAAGTAGTTAAGAAATGAGGCTTGTGAAAATCTTATCCCCATGTAGGTTGCATTACAACTGTGAGGTTAACTGAACTCCTTTGACTTTCAGCTACTCAACTCACAAGCTGATCTCAAAAACCCAATTCCTACAGGTTGGCCATAAGAAGTAGCTGTCCAGAGTGCAATGGGTGATCTCATGATCACTCCCTTTTTGTGGAGATACTGCACTGGCTAGAATTCACCATCAGGCTGCTGATCTCCCCCACAATACCATCCTCGTCTCTTCAAGGATCACCAAGAGTCCTCATTGGAAGAATTCAGCTTTGAAATTACTAATGTGATAAAATAGAATTGTAGAGTATATCTGGAACAAAATCTAATAAAGTATGTGATAAAATAGGAAGTCTTCCTATCATGTTATCAAGAGATATGGGGAATTTTGCCACATGTCAACTGTAAAAATGTGTAGTAAATGTTGATCTTTAATCATGTGACACAAATCTATCAACACAAGTCATTTATTGAGATTTTTCAATTAATTACAACAAATATAGCTACCAGTGTCCTCTTCTAGGATACCTTTATTTCAATTCTTATATTTTCCCCTTCATTTTCACCTGAATTTCATAAAAATAGAATGTTAATGACTATTATTTCTCTTATTATTAATGTTATGAATTTTGCCCATCCAGATATGACTTGCACTGTTTGAGTACAGTCCTTTTCAATCAATTGTTATGAAAAATCCATATTTGGAATATATGATAGCTATATTGCAAGAAAAAATCCAAGTAGTCTAGGACAGACTGTCTTCAGGTGTCAGGGACATATGACAACCTGGTGGTTTAATTAGCCCACACCAACACGTCCAATTGTTTCAAAACACTCTTAATAATGTCATCTTTCATGGATTGCTATCCATGAAGTATATCACATTTCTCCTTAATTCTTTGTGCTGTCCAGCTGATCACTTTCTGTCTATTCCACGCTTATTTCAACTGTTCTCCATCTCTTTCTTTCACTGACGTTTTTCCATAATTTCATCAACCTATGACTCAGTGGTATGAGCCTAGTATCACTCTCTTTCTCCATGATTTTTTCTCTCTCTGTGGCTTAGAGTATCTTAGTGCTCAAGTGTTATCTTGATCATTTTCAACATATGTTGTATTGGACTAGAACAGACATGTCAAACTCGCGATATCACGTGACGTCGCGCGATGTATTGGAACTTTTCCCCCATTGCCGGCAATGGGGTGGGCACGATTTTCTCGTGACGTATCTAGCCTGCGGCTGGCAGTTTGACACCCCTGGACTAGAAGATTGATATTGGTTTGGAGAATGAATAAGGTTGAGAGTTGAGGAAACTAAAGTTCTGTTACATAAACAGAAGCTACACATTCACCATCTCCCTGTAGTGTATCAGACAACTTGCATTTTGTTGGAAATAAACTGGAAT
This sequence comes from Protobothrops mucrosquamatus, assembly GCF_001527695.2. NCBI lineage: Eukaryota > Metazoa > Chordata > Lepidosauria > Squamata > Viperidae > Protobothrops > Protobothrops mucrosquamatus. The sequence goes on along the minus strand of NW_015387518.1, from coordinate 273,908 downwards.
TTCCTCATACAGAGCTGTCTCCCAGTCTTGAGATATACTGTATTAGGCAACATTTACCATTTCTAGATGGATGACCATTAGGAGCAATAGGAGATGCAGTCTGAAAGTGCCAGTTTTCTCTTGAAAGTGTGGGGGGGAAAATTAAGAGTTTTTACACCTGACGTGCTAGGAACATCTCTACTATGGTATAGAGTTTCCTGCCTGAACAGGGGGTTGGACTAGATGACCTTCAAGGTTCCTTCCAACACCATCATCATCATCATCACTGGAGGCTAAAACATATAAGGAATGGTTGCTGGAATTGGGTATGTCTAGTTTAATGAAGAGAAGGACGAGGGGGGACATGACAGCAGTGTTCCAATATCTCAGGGGCTGCCACAAACAAAAAGGAGTCAAGCTATTCTCCAAAGCTCCTGAAGGCAGGACAAGAAGCAACAGATGGCAACTAATCAAGGAGAGAAGCAACCTAGAACTAATGAGAAACTTCCTGACAGTTAGAACAATTAACCAGTGGAACAACCTGCCGCCAGAAACGGTGAATGCTCCAACACTGGAAGTTTTTAAGAAGAGAATGGGCAGCCATTTGTTTCCTGCCTGAGCAGGGGGTTGGACTCGATGACCTCCAAGGTCCCTTCCAACATCATCATCATCATCATCATCATCATCATCATCATCATCATCATCATCATTATCATCATTTGCAAAGTATTTATTTAGGAGTAAGCACAGAATATTTTAAATTGCCTTTTCAGGAGACAAGTCATCTTTCTCAGCAGTAAAACTGCTCCTCCTCCTCCTCTCTTAATCTTCCTTTCTCCTGTAATTCCATGCTCACTCAGGGAGAAAATCTATACATGTTTTAAAGTACTTTCTATTCCATATACGTATTGCTAGGGCTAAGAATTAAGTTTTTGATTGAGTTCAAAACATGTCTATGATTTACTAAATTTACTAAATTATGTTTTCTTTCCAACTATGCCTTTGATCATATCAAATATTCTCCTTAAGAACATTTAGTCTCAATTTTCTTTGGAATTTTATCTCAAGGCATCTCTTTCTGTTGGGATCTACACCCCAGGTTTTCTCCTGATTCCGATATTGTTGACTAAGGCTGAGATATTTTGCCAGAAATTAAACTTTTGCAGCTGTTCCTCAAAATCTTAAGTGCTATGCACTTATTTTATCAACTGATTCAGTTGGCTTTCAATTTCAGTAGAGGCTAAACTTGGTATTGGACACTGAACCTTTTATTTGCATGATAATAGCATATGGAAGGATTTTGAACTTTAGTATGAGTTCCCTGTGGGGAAAATGGCCCTGCCTCCCACAAAATTTCCTGAGGCTGAACTATTTATGTTGGAAAATGATGTGCAGAAGAACCCAACAACAGGTGTCTTATGACCGTTCAACAAACTTATGACCATTGCAGTATCCCTATGGTCATGTGATCAAAATTCTGATGCTTGTCAACCGACTCACAGTTATGATGGCTGCAGTGTCCCAGGGTCATGTGATCACCTTTTGCGATCTTCTGTCAAGCAAAGTCAATGGGGAAGCCAGATTCACTTAACAACCATCGTACTAACTTATCCACTGCAGTGATACAACTTTGGCAAGAAAGATCATAAAATGGGGCAAAACTCACTTAACAAATATCTTGCTTAGCAACAGAAATTTGGGGTTCAATTGTGGTCATAAGTTGAAGACTACCTGTATAAAGGGAGGAGTATCTTTCCTAGCTTGGCCTGAGTAGTGCTGCAGACAATCTTTGCAACCACCACATGTCATCTGATGCAGGAATTCTCAACCATTTTTTTTTGTTCTTGGCTCCCTTCTAAGCATCATGTACCTTTATGATCCTCCTATAGTCATTGTTAGCTTTAAAAAGGTATTTAACATCTGCATTTTTTTTTATTCTAGACCAGGGGTGTCAAACTCGCAACGTCACAAGACGTGTCGTGACATATCGCAACTTTTTTTCCGTTGCTGGGGTGTGCGTGGTTTCGGCATGACGCATCCGGCCCACAGGCCGGCAGTTTAACACCCCTGTTCTAGACCATACCATACAATACATAAACAAATAAAGGAAAGTTCACGTGTTTATACTGCTGAAATCAGCACACAGAATGAGATGTGAGGATTATGACAAATTGATCATAGGTCTGGCAGTTCAGCTATTGAACTGAAGGGGGCACCCTTGTGGGATTGCCACAAAGAAGAGGGGGCTGGTCAACTATTTTCCAAAGCACCTGAAAGCAAAACAAGAAACAATGGATGGAAACTGTCAGAACATGCACAGTCTTACTGTGCTGAGGTAACCCAGGAGTAAATACAGTAAACAGTGGTTTGTATTACATGGTGGTTTATATTATACTATCTACAATATACACTAGAAACAAGGTGCATACACCTTGTCATTCAGCAAACTCCAATATACAGCAATTACAGCAGGAAACAGGAAGAGAGAAAGACTCCAGCAAAGCCTTCCCTTTTATCTTAAGCTCTTAAAGGGATACAGACTCCTGCTGAGTCATTCCAAAAATTGCATCATTCATCTCACATTATACAAGCTGGTTAGCTTCTAAACCATTACCTTGACAGAAACTAATCAAGAAGAGAAGCAAATTAGAATTAAGGAGAAACTTCCTAACAGTTAGAATTATTTATCAGTAGAACGGCTTGCTTTCAGAAGCTGTGGATGCTCCATTACTGGAGGCTTTTAAGAAGAGACTGGACAGCCACTTGTCTGGAATAGTATAGTATAGTATAGTATAGTATAGTATAGTATAGTATAGTATAGTATAGTATAGTATAGTATAGTATAGTATAGTATAGTATAGTATAGTATAGTATAATCTTGAGCACAGGGTTGGACTAGAAGACCTCCAAGGTCCCTTCCAACTCTGTTATTCTGTTAGCTTGGGGTGCTGCTTCAGAAACCTATTGCCCCCCCTTTAGAAATATAACATGCCCTCTCAAACCACTGATCTAACATCAAAATATTTCTTTACCATGGACATACGGATTTCAAGTCAGCCAAAACTCTGTCTGTTTATGATCATTCAGACTATTGTTTTCCCATTTAGGGGCCAGTCATTTTCTTTTTTTTCCAAAAGCACAAGTTAGCACAGTCAAGAACTGGAAGCCTGCTGTCACACAGTAGGTCTAGCGTCTAAAACTGATACTTTACTGGAAAATTGTAATAAAGTTGTTTTCTCACCCAGGGTCACGGGAGACCAATCAATTAATCCTGTTTTGAGCCGACAGGAATAAAAGGGATGTTTTTTCCACTCCTGGTCTGAAAAGCCGCTCAGAAAGATTTCCTCAACCCAATGAATACATAGCCTTCCTGAACTGCTTCCTACGCCACCTGTCAAATAATAGAACCTCCAGCTAGGGTTGAGATGATGTATTTGGCAATTTAGCATAATCTAAATGGCTGTCTAATCCTAGGGGTAATTAACTGCCAAGTCACAAAAGCCAAGGTGTAATAAGCAAATTATTGTTTAAGTTCAGGTTCCCCTGATCGGATTGCAAATTAAGCATTATCATTTACCTGAAAGGTAAATTGATTTCCCTCTGCAACTTCCATTTTTGCGCCTTTTCTTCTCCCACTGAGTGCCTTTTTTATCATCCTAATTATAGCAAGGTAGCATCCTTATTTACACCAAGCATCCTGAAATCATAGAAATTAGTTAGAGATCTGAAAGGTAGCCAGATAAAAGGAATCAGCAGCATTTGTGTAGCATCTCCAGATTGCGTGATTTCAACAACTGGTACCAGAGTCCATTATTTCACATTACAAATGAAGAAGAGCAGAAAAAAAAAACCCCTCTTACACAGATATATCTTTTTCAAGGTTTATTTCTCATAGTTGTGGTTAATTGTTGCATCTGAACATGTCAGATTGCTGAACTTCCACTGTGATCTTGAGCCGGGAAATTGTTTGGGAGGTAAACAATGTTTCTAATCAACCCTTTTTATTCCAATACTGAAAAACAAGAAGGAAGAAAACACCAGTTCAAAGAAGGGGGGAGGGAAATCCTGCTCTGACTTCTGATAATCAGAATCTCAACCACCTGAGGGCAACAAACAATAGTTTGAATTACTATTGTCGCAGTCATGTATTTGATTACCTGGACTTCGATTCACTGAACTTAATAGGACTGTCCACATGGGCAACTAAACCAAGCAGACGGTTAAGCATGGAATCCCCTTTCTGCTCTCTTTTGAGTCCCCCTCCCAGTAGTGTTCCTAGCCATCAGACTGGCCTTGCTAATGTTTAATGCTTGAGGTGTTGCCAAGCATAACTAGAAAACGTGTCCATATTATGCTGCAAGCTTGTTTATGGCTATATTACATGCTTAGCTATAGCTTAAGCTTTGCGTATGCTTTCCTGTATATAGTGATTCCGAAAACACTAATGGAAGGGCCCTCTACAGAGATGACAGGAGCCCCTTGATAGAAAAACAAAGAGAAACCACCCCCAGCCCCACCTTTGTGTGTTGAGAAGCTAAATGTTGAGCAAGGAGAGACCGTTCCCAACACATCTGGAGGGCATTAGGCTTAGGAAAGCTGCTTTAGATAACAGGAGTGAGGGAAAAAAAATCAGACTTCAACTCAAAAAATAGTTGGGCATTGTGCAAACCCATATCTGAACTGTAGATTGCCAGCTTCTAAACTTAAAGATTTCTTAAAGACACAGTGGTCAGAGAAACCAAAATGCTTTGTCCATTAGTTTCTATTTTTTTAAAAAAAGAATGTTAATACTGCTGCCCTATTTATTGGGGGGGGGAATCAGCACATCTATATCTCACTGTTCTTAGTGAGAAGGTGACATATGTATCTAACTGTCTCCCATTTAAATCAGTAGGTTTGAAAGTTTTTAGGTCACTTATGGTAACCTCAGCTTTGCCTTTGGAAACACATAAAAATCTCTGCATCTGGTATTTTTCCCCTACTATAATAAGTACTAAGCTTGGAAAATATTTATTTGAGGCATCTTATAGACCTCTCAGGATCAACAGGTACTCCTCGTCCAATTCAGTATTGGCACTCTCTGTGACCAGATGTTCTTGCAGATGTTATCTGGCCACAGCTTCAGGAACCAAATACGCTAAACGAAGAGTCATTGTTCTTCCTCAGCAGCTACAGAAGAGTCTTCCACATGAGGTCTCATCGTCTTTCATGAAAGCTGTCTAAATATTTCAAGTATATTTTCCCTGAAATTATGCCGAAGTGATCTACCCTTTGCCATCTTCTGGTTTGATTTTTGGAGTTGCATTTCTTGGTGGGTTGGCTTCCCTCAGTTCACTTGATTACTGCCTCCCTTTATGGATTACTTTTAGCAGTTCTCTTTCTATTTTACCTTGGATTATTATTGAAGGAATGGTCCCTCCACTGGCATCACTGGAGGTTACTGAGCAGTCCCATTATGTGAGAACCAAATAAATTATGAAATTATAAAAACAGAAATGCAATGTACGAATTGGATATTTTAGGAATAACTGACAATTGCAATTATGCAAGAGACAATGAATACAGTTTTCCCACTGCTGACATCTTCTTTGAGCAACATAAATACAGACTTGATATGTGGACAGCACTTTATGCACAATTTTAACATAATATTGACTAGTTATTAGAAAATAAAAGATGGAGAAACGCAATCCAATTAGCCAGGACACTTCCAGGTGCAAACTCTGGATCAGACCATGAATTATTGGCAGCAAATATACAGTTTAAACTTAAGAATATTAAAGAAACGAGGTATACCAAGAATATTGCCTAAAGGACATTTGGTCAGACTATAAGATCAAAGGAAGGAAGAGATCCAGTCAACTTAACACAACTGAAAGTGAACTTAAGAAATTTATCATGGGAATAGGAAGAGGAACCGTGAAAACTGAAATGGAAAAATATTTAAAATTTCAAAGAAATTGCCTTAGCTGATAATGAAACCAGCTTTAAAAAAAACCCTTTCCCAGATTTTAAGCCCTTTCTCAGCTTTTATTCTAGTGATGACTAGATTGCCATTAACACAACCCCTAACTGGAGGATTTCCCCCTTCCAATCCATACCAGCTGTTTTCTGTTTTGTGTACATCTTTTGAGGATTGGTAGCAAAAAATGACAACAGGTTTACTGGCCTTTCTGTTATTTGAGGTAGAAGGGGAGACTTGAGAGAACTCTTCAAGTTCACCCAGGAAGGGAGGGAGGGAGGGAGGGAGGGAGGGAGGAAATAGAATACAAGGAAAGTAAAGTCAGTATTTCTCTCTTCTTCCGGTGAACATTTTAAAAGAGCAGTGACAGAGAAATGGTCAGCATTTTACTATTTGATTTCTGAATCTGAAAACACACTTTTTTTTTTCATGGGGAGCAAATGGCAATGGAAGGCAAAGCCCATCCTGGCCCATTGGTCCCGAAGCATTGGTGTAATGGAAGCACAGCAGATGGACTGGATTTCCCTGCTTACACCACCAAGACTGGGAGTGGAAGGGAGAATACTACATTTATGGTGGTGCAAGAAAACATCAGGGAGGCTGCCTCTCCCAGTAATGGGCTGAAGATGATGCCATCATTGCTTCCCCAAAAGGTAGATGGCCTGACTTCACACTGGAGCAAGCAGAATGGATCAACTCAAAGACATCAACCCAAAGACTGTGTTCAAAAAGTAAAAACAAAACAAAACCTGGCAACAACAAAAGAGTGCTAAAACAAGACATTAAGTGAATCTAAGCCTTCAGGGTTGAAGTTAACTAAATGAACTTGCAGCTGCATCTGTAGAGCCCCTGGAGTGACTGAGAAATCCTTGAGAATCAAAGAAGAGGCAATCTGCTAAGGTCACCCCATTCTTCAGAAAAGGGGAGTGGGAACAAAAGTCTGGTCTAATTCAAAACCAAGGTAGATCCTAGAACAGGTTAGGAAGAAGATAAATCATATTGCCAGAGTAATGAGACAGTCTAGAGGGTCTAAGTAGCCCTGTACAGCCTCTGTTAATTAGTTACAGATGACAGGATATATAGGAGACCTGAGTTCAAATATCAGATCAGTCATGAATCTTAGAATAGTTAAAGAGATGAAAAGATGAAAGCAATTACACATAATTTCTTTGCCTTAAGATCTTTGGAGGAAAGGAAGGAAGGAAGGAAAAGAAAGAAAGGAAGGAAGGAAGGAAGGAAGGAAGGAAGGAAGGAAGGAAGGGAGGGAGGGAGGGAGGGAGGGAGACATACATTAATTCCCAGTGAAATGTTTCTAACAGATCAAATCCTTAATTGTTATTCACTAACAGTCCAATACAGATATTGATTTAATTTACTGAAACAGATATTCATTGACTGATCAGTTGTTTGCAGATGCCAGTTTGATCAGGATGCTAAATGTTGAAAGAATGTCCTAGTGACCCAATAGTTCCTTTTGATCCTGATTTTCTCTACCCTTCTCTTGTCATGCTCTGTAACTCTAGCCATCTGCAGAGCAACACAGAAGACTTTCAGACCAGCTCAGTGGCACTGGACTCAAACCAAACCTTTCTGCCAGATTCTTAACACACCTGCTAAATAGATTCCTTTAATCCTGTTTTTCATCTAACTTTCCGATGTTACAGACAGCATTTTAAATGCTGATATCAACCATGGTAATATAGCCTTTCCCCCATCAATGGATCCCTAACCCTTAAAATAGAGAAGAATTAAGCAGCGGGACTATATGTATTATGAGGCTTTCATTAAGGAGAGTTTTTATCAATGTGTAAAATCAACTAGAGAAGAATCCCAATGATCAGTCTGCCTTCTGCTTGACTTGAAGCATAGGATTTAAGGATTGTGTTGCTGGACCAGTTTCATTTAGACCAGCTGCCCTATACTGTAACAGGACAAGAAGACGTTAACTTTCTTTTGTTGATTTTGCCCAGTGCCAGTAAAAAAAAATAAATCTGGATTTAACTATCAGGTTATAGTTAAACATACTTGAAACAGGGATGGGCAATTTGCAGCCCTACAACTGCATACCGTCTTTGGCTTAATTGCAGAAGAGTCTCATCTAATTCAAATCCCTCTTGCAAATAATTAATTCAGATAATGTATCCCTTGCCTAGCAATATGCTGTGAGAAAAAGAAAGGAGAGAGTATGTAAAAAAAAGAGTAAAAAAGTAGTGCATGAAAGAGGAAGCATAGTGCAACCACCCACATTTACTATCTACAATCTACTGCCCACATCCAAGGGAAGAGATTCTGCATATGAACTCCATAAAATAAAAACTTTGCAGCTTTCTCCAACTTGCCATCCTCTGACTGGAAAGTTGTAGTTCTATGTTTGCCTAAAGTACTTTCTAAAAAGCCACCCCAAATAGTGGCTCTCACCATATCTTCCATAATTTATGAATGGCGATCGTGTGTTATGTAAACCGTTTTGTCTGAATAAGGGCTTAGGACAGGGGTAGGCAACCTTGGCTCTTTTATGACTCGTGGACTTCAACTCCCAGAATGACTCACGAGTCATAAAAGAGCCAAGGTTGCCTACCCCTGGCTTAGGAGCATCAAAGGTGGTCTGGATTAAATTTATAATAACAATGCTTCTCATTTTTTGCAGTGACCCAAAATCTCCCCTGAATTTGGAAACAGGTCTCCTTCCTATAGAGACAGGTGTAAGAACTTGTAGATTAAGATACTGACAAGTATAGCATTCTAATTCTTATGAACACTTTTTTTTCGGAAAAAAAAATCACATACATATAGATTCAAATTGCTTTGGTTGCTCATTCAATTTTTGCTCCAACAGAAATATAACAAAGCATTCCTGGAGATAAAACAGGGTGCCTGATTCTGATCTACAGAGAGACTCAAGTATAAGTTCCTAATATATTAAGTCATTTGCACAGAGGGTTCTATCTGCTAGCCAATTATTTTATTAATATTGTGTTTGTTCTGCACAGAATAGAATCCCCTGGCTAGAGTTAAGGCTGTGCTGTCTATGATTCTGAGGGCAGATATAATAACATCCCTCTGCACAATCGTCTCTGTTCCTTCTTTGATAGGATCAATAGAGTCAGTTCCACATGTCTTGTTGCGTTGTTTCAGATATCAGTCTTGATGCTCTACACTAATACAGCCCTGTTAGCTGGCTGACTTTATCAGCTGGATGAGGAAAGTGTCTATTTCCTTTTAGTCATCCACTCTCCTGAAGTACTAAAGAAGATGACTAAATTTTGTTGAGTAGTAATTGCTATAAGGAAGACTTTGATCAGGATCCAATCTGCGCTGGTCACCGGGACCAGAGGTTTAGTCTCCCGAGCTTTTGGGCTACTGCTGGAGCCCATCCTCATATCAAATAACTTTGATCAGTTATTATTACTCAACTGTATTATTTTGAATAGGGATTGATATTTATGTTATTAAACAGCTTAATATTTATGTAATAAGGATTTTTTTTGTCTCTTAAGGTCAGTGTTGGTTCTGATGACTGCCTGGGCAAATTCCTGCAGTTTTCTTGGCAAAATTTCTGAAGTGGTTTGCCATTGCCTCTTTCCCAGGGCTGAGAAAGAGGGACTGGCCAGTGGTGGGATTCAAATATGTGAACAACCGGTTCGCTGTGTGGATGCCGCTTCCGGAAGTCCATTCTGGGCTTAGGCAACACAAAATAGCTACCGGTTCTGCCGAACTGATGCGAACCGGCTGAATCCCACCACTGGGACTGGCCCACAGCTGGCTTTGTGCCTAATACTGCATCCAGTTTTGGTCACCACGATGTAAAAAAGATGTTGAGACTCTAGAAAGAGTACAGAGAAGAGCAACAAAGATGATTAGGGGACTGGAGGCTAAAACATATAAGGAACGGTTGCTGGAATTGGGTATGTCTAGTTTAACAAAGAGAAGGACGAGGGAGGACATGATAGCAGTGTTCCAATATCTCAGGGGCTGCCACAAAGAAGAGGGAGTCAAGCTATTTTCCAAAGCACCTGAAGGCAGGACAAGGAGCAACGGGTGGAAGCTAACCAAAGAGAGAAGCAACCTAGAACTAAGGAGAAACTTCCTGACAGTTAGAACAATTAACCAGTGGAACAACCTACCTCCAGAAGCGGTGAATGCACCAACACTGGAAGTTTTTAAGAAGGAAACTGGACAGCCATTTGTCCGAAATGATATAGGGTTTCCTGCCTGAGCAGGGAGTTGGACTAGATGACCTCCAAGGTCCCTTCCAACTTTATCATTATTATTATTATTATTATTATTATTATTATTATTATTATTATTATTATTATTATTATTATTAAAGCAGGACTAGAACTCCCAGTCTCCCAGCTAGAAACTGGGAGAAACTCCCAGCTAGAAACTATACCACTCTTTATGTAGTAGTATTTATGTTATAACTGCATTCTTATTGAATGCCTGCAAGAACATGTGACTTCAATAATACTCCCCAATAATATATAATTAAGTTGTGGAATATGCTACTGCAAAATATAGAGTTTATTGCCACCATAGATGCTATAAAAGGAGATGGTACCAATTTGTGGAAAATAAAAGGGTAATGGCTACCAATCATGATAGCTACATGACCTTCAGTAATGTGTTTTTCTTCTTGCAGAATTCTCCACCTAGAGAAGTTTTCTTTATTTTGCTTTTGCTGTTAATTGAAAATCATTCATAGGGCTTTTAGTGTTTCGTTCAATTCATGTGGGATTTTTAAGGATCTGCCATCATGCATTTTTGTCAATGATGAATATTGTAGGTACTTTTTTGTTTCTTCTACTAAGCTACTCTACACCTTTCCCCACTGGTGAGTTGAAGTACTACCCATCCATGACTTGACAGAAAATTACCAGCATGAAAAATTGCTGCCCCCTGGCTGGTCCCTATCCTGCCTCTGTTGCGATCTGTCAATCCAATCGTCTCACTTTCTCTGAGAACTTGGGAGTGAAAACCTTTGGTGTTGCCTTTGGTGTTGAAATAATAAGGAAGATACTATATTATCAAAAGTATGACTTAAGTGTATCTTATTAATGTGCCAGGGATAAAAGGAAAGCAACATTATTACAGGAAGGAAGGAAGGAAGGAAGGAAGGAAGGAAGGAAGGAAGGAAGGAAGGAAGGAAGGAAGGAAGTTTCCAGGACATGTTTGTGCTATGGTTTGGTCCAAGTGGGAATATCCATCTGAGAGTTTTGATTGAAAAACAATTTGCTGACCAAGCTTCTGTAGCAGGTGTTGCTTTGTAAAATCCAATACAAGCTAGTGGAAAGATTAACATTTCTGCAGCAATGGTTGGATTGATTCATGAAGTAGCTTGCTCAAATGTTATTTCCACATTGAAAGACCTTTGCTATCCACTGGCTGGTCTCCACAATTGGTTAATAGCCAATTAAAATTTAGAGGTGAAGAAAAAATATGCTGGTAGTTCACTAGGTTTCCATGCCACTAAACAGGAACTGGAGGTTAGTGAAGCCTTTAGTAAAGACTTAGTATTAAGTTATATTTAATTATATAACAACTTACCAGATATGTTGGTAAGAAATATTACTCACTAATGGACCACATGATTTTTACATTCCATTGTTCTCCCACAAGGTCTAGAAACAACTCTTTCTAGTAAAGTGTACGGAGGAAAAATTGTCCTAAAACGATAGGACACAATCAGCTTTGTTTAAAGAATGAAATAGTCTTCACTATTATTTATTTGCTGGGGTTCTAAGCAAAAGTTATTTAACTTTTTCTTAACATCAATATATTTTCAATCTCACAGAGCATGGACTAAAATTGGATGTAAACATCCAAGTTAGGGGAAACATCAGGGATGATCTAGACAGCAAGATTGGTTGATTAGGCTGTGGGTTTCCTGTTCTTTGTGTCCCTCTACCTTCAAGAGATTTTTGGCTTCCAAATAGGGATTTAACTGAATATTAAAAATGGATGAGAAGCAAAGTTGGCCAAGAGGTGGCTGGTTTCTTTTCAACTTCCCTTCCACACTATTTATTTGGACTGCTGAAAAAACAGTCCGCATTGGCATTGGCTTTCTTTCTTCAGGATTATTCTATTTTATCTGCATGGTGACCTCAAGGATTCTAGCAGAACCTTTAAGTGTCTCTCAAGGAAAGTATGTGTTCCTAGAAACTGGGAACATAAGAAGCTGCATTATTCACAGTCATATCTTGGGTTCATTAGGCCTGTTACTATTAACATTAGCCAACACTCTAAAGTTTCAAGTAGTTTTTCCTTTGATTCTAATGTGACCAGATTGAAACTGGTAGCTTTATGTGTGCATTCAATCATTACGACCCTCTAATCTAAGCTGAAAGTTTATTAGCATAGGAAGTTTCCGAATGTTTCTCTGAAAATAATATGCTATTAATGTTATTACAGATAGTCCTTGACTTCCAGAGTTCATTTAGTGACTGTTCAAAGTTACAACGGCACTGAAAAAAGTGACTTAGGACCGTTTTTCATACTTATGACTGTTGCAGCATCCCCATGGGCACGTGATCAAAATTCAGACACTTGGCAACTGACTTGTATTTATGACAGTTGTAGTGTCCCACGGTCATGTCATCTCCTTTTGCAGCCTTTTGACAAACAAAGTCAATGGGGAAACCAGATTCACTTAACCACCACGTTACTAACTTAACAACTGCAGTGATTCACTTAACAATTGTGGCAAGAAAGGTTGTAAAATGGGGCAAACCTCACTTAACAACTGTCTCGCTTAGTAATAGAAATTTTGGGCTCAATTGTGGTCATAAGTTGAGGACTACCCATATTGCTGTTGTCATGCTGACTATGATATTTTTTTTTAGATAGATACTTGCAGATAGTACTTTCCCATGGATCTGTTTTATCCAGAGATCTGATTTCAGAAGATGCTATTTGATGACTTTATTTCAGTTCCGTTACATTTATGATCTCCCTCAAAGTTTCATTTGGACCTACTAGACCATTCAGTATTTACATGAAGCCATTGAATGAGATCAAAGGGTTTGAAATTGTTTATTGATCAATAATGCAATCATCCTTCAATTTGCTTTTTCCAAATGATGCAAGGAAAAAAAAAACACTGGCTGGATAAAAGTCCAGTAAATGATATTCCAACTTATATAGACAGAGATGTTCTTGGTGGGCAGTTTGATTATCTAAGGAGTTAGCATTCAAATATATCTGGAGAGGACCTCAATCTTAGAAGATCCACCATTACTAAGTGAGGTTCAAGAAGAATGGAGTGGAATGAATGAATTCTGCCAATTGTAGCCTCTCTGGGAAGATTGTCTGGCCAAAATTACGAATCTTATGGTACATTTTATAATGTTTTTGTTGTTGTTACAGAAGCTAGGAAGATGTTATAGATGTTAGGTGGACTTAGCTATTTCAAAATATAGAGCTTAAATGACTAAGAGGGACCAGTACATTTCTACCTCTCAACCTTTAAAGTCTTATTTGATTTAGATTGAGAGTATCTCCTGGACCACCTTCTACATATAATACTTTCAGGTATTCTTCTTTTATGAAGTATGATGAGCTACTCTTGAAAATGGAGTGTGTGTGCTTTTAATGTCACTTAGTGGTTTGGGGATACTGTCCCCAGAAAGGCCCATCTGACTGCCTCATTGCTTTCATTTCAAAGTGGCTAGCTGGGGGATTCTGGGAGTTGAAGTCCACACATCTTAAAGGTGTTAATTGGAAAAAACACTTATTTACTCCCAGGACTGATGTTTCTGCACATCTGTGTGCTACTGCTTTCCATTTGACAGATGAAGTGTACTGTTTAATTTAACTTTTTAAAAATTGCTACACAAACCTGTTAGACTTATTTTGTTTTTTACAATACAATATATAATACCACAATCACAGCAAAAGCATTAATATTATGTCCTAGATATTGCTTAAAAGCATAACAAATAAGGCAGTAGTTCAAAGGAAGTACTTACTGTAGCTCAAGGCAGAGTCTGTAACTCATGATTATGTTGTGGGCCAGATTCATCATCTTGTTTGATGTTTAATATATTTAATATATTTATTCTGATTGTGGGTAGATGAGTGTGTGTATATAAAATGATGTGAAATGGATCAATGACCCACCCAATATAAGTAGGTCAGATTAGTGAGAGTTTGAATAATGCAATATTTGATTTAGCATGAATTATAATAAACTCAAGTTTAATGTGTGACAAAATTCAGTTATTGCAAGGTTAGCACATACTCAGCTGAGGATAGCACATGCACAATTGCTGTCTATCTAGAAGATTTATTTTAAACAAAGTCACAGGATAGTTACAGAAAGCAAAATTAAAACAAAACATTTAAACAAAACAATATCATCCCTATCTATTTTCTAGACAGATCTGTCTAGATATCTATCTTCTGGAATGATATTTAAAATATTTTTGTCTTAAATTTTGCTTTTCATAACTATTCTATGACTTTAAAAATAAATTTAAGTTGTAAGTATATTCTTTTAACCTTTTCATGTTATATTTATATATTACAGTAGTGGCCAGAATTGTGGAAACCTTTTGGGAAAAGTGTATTTTTTAGTTTTGATGGATAATAACACCACTTTTTTGGGGGAATAGTACCATAAAATCAGTGCTTTTTTTCTAAAAAAAAAAAAGGGTGTCGGAACTCACACACGTCATACAACCCGCTTTGCCTACCCTACTCTGTTCTGGGCGTTCTATGAGAAAAAAAGCCCTGCATAAAATTATATATAATTTAAATTATATATAATTTAATTTAATATTAATAATTTAATATAATAAAGAATGTAATGCAACAAAGTTTGTTTAATTATCTGTACTGTAGTCTATGAAAAGAATATCGGTTTATTGGTCTTTTTCCTTCGTGTTGAACGAATCCAACTATAGTCCATCGAAAGGAAGTAGACTAACATCGGTTACTCGTACTCACAAATCTCTCGGTTAGTCCACAGTAGAACAAAACCGTTACTCGGTTAGTCTAGTGTCATCCTAAGTCAATAACTACAGTACATAACTTCGACTCTGGAGGACATTTATCAGTGTGTTATGTGATCCCTATCAAGCTGGTTGGGTTTTTTTTGTGTTCTTTCATTTAGTGAGCTTGTAAAACATAATAAAATTAAAGTAATGGTGCAATGAGTTGACTGGTTGCCCAGAAAGTGATGTAAAATAGTGTTATTAAGTGAACAAGGCTACAGTTATAAAGAAATTAGAAGAAAAATGGGTGGAAACTTAACCAAAGGTGGCATTTCTACTGTACACTTTTCTCAAAAGGTTTCCACAATTTTGACCACTACTGTACATATAACATATAAATAAACATAGCATATATGTTATATTTCATTGGTACCCAGAAAAATTATGTTTAAAAATTCTTCATTTTTAGTTTCCATGAAGCTGGAATCCTTTACCCTATTTTCCATTGAAACAGCACTTCAGATAGTATGCATCTGAATAATATGACCATTTTGTGGGATTCATCGTCAGCACTAATCGAGACCTATCAGTATAAAGCATTTTCCTATGTATGTATTTCAAAATTCCAGGAACTAAAAAGAGTTTTCCTGCAGACTAAGACAAAGCCAGACAGCCAGATCTGTTTGAACAGAGAATCCCAATTGAAAGGAAGTCGCTTGTCCTGTGTGCAGTTTAGGCAGGAAGCTACATTTGCAAGCAAGCAAGCAAGCGAATAAGTAAATAAATATTTTAGGATTATACGTGGAAAAGATTCTGAGTATCAGTGCCTCCTTGCCAAATAATTTTTCAGCCTTTGATACAAGTGCATAACCAACTGTTGCAACTAGTTAACCCTCAGAAAGGGACAGGCAACAAAGCATTCAATCCTTTTTTTAAAAAAAAAACAACAACGATGTCGCCTTACATTTCTAAACAGTAGCTGTGCTTATTCAGACTGGAAGAAGATGTATTTAAACGATGAGCGCTTCATGCAAAACAGCCTACAGTTATGGAAAATGGGCTTATTAAAATCAGTTCTCAGGCTTGTTTCAGCTCCAGCACCAGTAAAGATAAAAGCAATTAATGTCTCGTGCTAATGACCGCCCATTTAGAACAATTAAACTAACCCAAGAGATGAAAAGGCCTTGAGCCGGAGAGGAGATACAAGCTGCAGTGCAGAAGGCATTGCATTATTATTCCTTCTCAGTGACATTTGGGGCAAAGAGCTGTTGTCTGCTTGACCTGCAATCTCTGGGAATTAAGCAGCTATGGACATGACAGCCAGCTTGAGAAGGAGCCCATTATTAACAAGTCATTGTTCCCTGCTCAAGTTGTGGTTCACCCATGTATGAACTTTATCTCCTGGAATCAACCCCCAAATAATCTCAAACTAGCTGCTTTAGAAGCAGATAAACCAAATTATATGAGTTGAAAAGCAGCCTGAAGAACTCCCCCCCCTCTCCCCAATTCTGTTTTTGTTCTAACATGATTGGGTTGGGGTTTTTGCCATTGAGGCAAAAAGTTTGCTTTGGAGGAAAGCACACTAAGCTGAAACTTTACCAAACGCTTGTTTTCAGGTTTAAATTTCTTATTGTCTGAGCTTACATAAAGGAAGAGTATGAGAAGAAAATTAATATACATCTTTTAAGTCAAAATGATACCACCTTTCTTTCTTTGTTTCTCATTTCAGGGGCTCGTACCTCAGGTAGACAGGTGTAATATAGCAGAATTTGGTGCTATAAATCAAGGATCCCAGTTTGAAATGTACTTTGATTGTAAATTCTGTCTAATATTTTGTTCACATCAGCCTGTATAGTTAGCATGGAGATACAAATGCTAACTTTTCTTCTCCCCCTCCCTCCCTAAAATTCCACAATTTTTGCAACACTCTACCTCTGGGTAAGCAGAGGTTATTAAGCAGTGTTATTAATCTCTCTTTATTTGCTTGTTAACAACTTCCAGAAGATTGGGGATGCCTTTATAATGCATATGTACTTTATTTATTTGTAAAATAATTCACTTGGTTTTGCCTATATATGTTGTAAAAAATAGGATGAAAACAAAGAGCCTGAAACTTGCAGCAAGGTTTTATAGAATATAACTCCTTAAAACCAATGTAGGTTAACCCTTGGCTTTCTCTTCATGCATCATTTGGGTCCCACTTTAAACTTTACAAAACTGAATATTTTTTTTGTATATCTTAAATGATTAGATCAACCTATCCACCCACCATTCAAACAGACTAAAAAACTGCTTGGACTAGAGGGTTAGTGAGGATGCCATTTCCATCTAGGCAGTGCTATAAATTGCTGGTTTTATAAACCACTTTATTCAGAGTAAACCACTTTGAGCCATAGTGGTGCAGTGGTTAAAATGCAGTATTGCAGGCTAACTCTGCCCACAGCCAGGAGTTCGATCCTGATGGGACTCATCCTTCCATCCTTGCGAGGTGGGTAAAATGAGAACCCAGATTGTTGCGGGCAATATGCTGACTCTGTAAACTGCTCAGAAAGGGCTGTAAAGCACTGTGAAGCAGTATATAAGTCTAAGTGCTATTGCTATTCATCAGGAAATTTTCTCAATCCCCCAAAAATCTGGAAAACATACTCCCACAGTGCCTCATGGCTCAAATTATGTAAATATGTGTGCACCCTCTATTTGCTGTAATGAAGGTGTTAGCATTTCCCACCAGTAGTCATCGATTTCCTACAAGGAAAAGGGTTATTTGTGTATTTTTAAAAGAGATAGCTTTCCATTCAACCAATTTTCAGATTAAGTGCATCAAGTATCAATCAACTCTAAGACCGAATGGATCGATCTATGGTTCTACAAAAGAATGCCTCCCATTTGATTATAACTGCTATTAGTTCTAGGAGAATTGGCCCTGAATTAGAGATTTGGGATTTGAAAAAGCCATGATTCACATTGGGAGAGCAAACGTTTTCAATCAGAACAACTTCAAGATCAGGTTTTTTTTTTAAAAAAGGATCCAGCTACGGATTATAATGGAAAAGCTGCTTTGTATTTTTGACAAAAGAGATTGAAATAGCAAGGATGTCTAATTTCTTCAAATATGAATAATTTTACAATATCTCCCATGACCATTAAAAAAAAACCAAAAAACTGGATAGCATGGATAAAAAGAATAGCCCCCAAAGTATTCTGCAAAGATCCTAAATTGTACTGATTTAGGTATATATAACATAGATTGTCACAAACATGAAATTACTTCAGATCATTACTTCTTCATATCATGTCACTCCAGCCACTAGTAGTTTTCTACTAGTTAAACCAAACTGGTTCAAAAGATGACCTTTTTTTAAAACACACACACACACACATGCAGACACACCCCTCCACCCCTTGGAATGGCCAAACTGACATGGTCCAGAGGAGAAAACAAACTTATTCAAAGGATTAATGTCTAGAAGCCACCAGAATGGCTTAATTAAGATGGTCCAGCAGACCAGTCAGTTTTACAGATTGAACCAGTGCTGATGAAAACTATCCAGAAAAAAAAAGCATTTTCCAATTTAACAATAAAAACGTTTTTTAAAGATGATTTAAAAGCAAGCTCTTATTTTTCAGCTTAGTTTTCTGGAGTCCCGGGTCTGACATGGCCCTGAATAAAAATCCCCTCCCCTGGGGAGGGGGCTGCTATGCTGGGTTTGCTGGGTTTTGTGGAATACTAGAAGGGGTTGCGTAACTTGTGGCAAGCTTCCCTGCTAACAGACTGCTATTCAACTCTTCTCCTCAGGATTATCCATATATAGAAGCAAGGTTGCAGCGTTCTGTATTGTCTAATCATTTCAGGAACAACAGAAAAACTAGTGTATATGTAAAGCCCCTAGCAGTTGCATGATTCAGTTCTTTGTCTCCAAAGCAATCTCCACTTTGATTCCCAAATCTCCTTCAGTGGGGTGATTCGATAGACACTTCCTTGAATCAAAGCACTCTTTTAAACCTTTTCAAAGCCCTAGCTGCTATTGAAGCAAGCTTAATCAGTAGAAGGTCAACCACAGCTCCAGTGCCAGTTCTCATTAATGTTAAGTGCATATTATTAAGCTGATTTGGCTTTGATGTATTATTGTAACACAGACAGAAACATGAAAGATGGGCTCTCCTTAAAAAAATAATCAGGGATGGCTAAAATTGTTACTTTAGAATTGCTGCATTGTCTTGAGGAGGAGGAGGAAGAGGAGGAGGAGGAGGAAGAGTTGTTTCCTCTGTTCTGAAGTGTTGATTGTATGCCAAATTAATTAACCTAATGAATATACAATTTGTAAAATGGTCTAAGTAATTTGCTAACCAATCATAAAGTTTAGGACATTGACTCCAACTGCCTTTTCAATGCGAGGATCCTAATTAAAACATTCCCTGTCTAGACGCTACTTGAATACACTTACATTTTTTTTAGGATTCATCCGCAACTTTCCTTCCCATAATTGAAATCCATTATTCTGTCTCTATATCCTAGAGCAGGGGTAGGCAACCTTGGCTCTTTTATGACTGGTGGACTTCAACTCCCAGAATTCCTGAGCCAGCCATGCTGAGGGGAAGGGAGAGGTTTCCAAGCTGAGCCATGCTGGCTCAGGAATTCTGGGAGTTGAAGTCCACGAGTCATAAAAGAGCCAAGGTTGCCTACCCCTGTCCTAGAGTGATGGAGAACTAATCTTGATTTTATTCTGTCGTAGCCTCCTCTTCACAAGGCTAAAGATCCTTATTTCCTTCAATATACTTTCCTAAGACTTAGGCCATTTCCTCATAATAATTTATAGTCATCCAGCCATTGTCAAGATGACATAAAGCTTGCGGTCTTTATTGTTATAGTGACACAAATATGCTTGGATGAGGTTGGAAAATACCAATGAAGAACTAGATGTAGTTTCTAACACTATGTTCATCCTCATTGCCTTTTTCTGATCCGGATCCTATTCCAGTTTACCTGAATGTTTTTTGTTTTTAATGGTATGCAAAACAACATTTTGATACCTTGCTATTTGATATGGGGTTTAACCAACACAACATAAAAAAAATATTTCCTGCAATTTAGAAATTATATTTTTGCTGATGAAGAATAAAATTTCATAGGAAGCGTATATAGAACTCCCTTCTCCTATTTTTCCTTAGATAAAGGACCCTGTGAGGGAGGTTAGATTGGCCTAAAGAGAGTTTCAATGGTTGAGGGTGGACTAGATATGAGTATTTGTATTACAGGTGGTCCTCAACTTACAACAGTCTGTTTAGTGACTGTTCAAAGATACAACGCCATTGAAAAAAGTGACTTATGAGCATTTTTCACACTTATGCCTGTTGTAGTAGCCCCCTAGTCACGTGATCAAAATTTGGATGCTTGGCAAGTGACTCATACAGTATTTATAACAGTTGCAGTGTTCTGGGATCATGTGATCACCTTTTGCGATCATCTGTCAAGCAAAGTCAACAAGGGAAGCCAGATTCACTTAGACCATCGTGTTACTAACAGTCATTCACTTAACAATTGTGGCACAGAAGATTGTAAAAATGGGACAAAATTCACTTAACAAATGTTTCACCTGGCAACAAATGTTTTGGGCTCAATTGGACTACCTGTATTTGGATTATTTTACGTTGTATTTTATTAGCTGATTTGTACATCAAACCTATAATTCTAGAGATCTTGGTGGCAATTTGCTCTTCATATTTCTTTTGGGTTCTGAGCAACCACTGCCAGCATCCATCTTGTGGCTGTGATTTTAACCGAAATTTCTAACCCGCAAGCCCAACATCCATCTCTTGAGTCTCGCTAGTCCTCAGATTAAACTACAGAACATGCCAATCACTTTTTCATCTGTCTATTCAGTCCAGTTATGCTTACACTGCTACATCTGCCAGCTGGAGAACACATGCTGAAGCATCCATTAGTTTAGTGGTAGCTTAATGTATGGTTGCTAGGTAATAATCTCTAGCATCCACACGCTAAGCCTTATGGAGTTCTATTCACTTTGACTATTGCCCAGCAGCGACTGCCCCTGAAACTTAAATGAAATTTCTGCTGCTATTGTGTGATGGTACACAACCCTGGATTTCAGCCAGGTTTTTGTCTCTTGGGAGCTGCTTTAGAGAGTGTCAGTTCAGTTCTGTTCCTTTCTCCTTGTGCACAGATACCTCACTTCATTATGCCTAAAGTACGTAAAGCACCTTCATTTGGCACAAAATTAAATTAAACCCCTTCAGATGTTTGCAGATGACATGGCTGCATTTATGGATGGGTTAGGCTTCAAAACCGATTTCCAGGCTCCATCCTCTCCTCCCAAAGGGAAAAAAAAGGAAGAAGAAGAAATTATTTTTTATTTAAGTCTAGTTTTCTTTCATCTGCTGGTGGGTTCTTTATTTTTCTGGAAAAAGAAAACAGAGTCCTCAGAAGCTCTGGAACTTCTTTTAAGATGAAGTATCGTCCAAATTGGAGATTTCTCTATACCAGTGGTGGTGAACCTATGGCACGGGTGCCAGAGGCGGCACTTGGAGCCCTCTCTGTGGGCACACGTGCCATTGCCCCAGCCTTGCCTCCCCCCGTGACCCCCTCCTCTCCAGCAGCTCCCCTGAAGGAGAGTCACCCTGAGCGTGGCTGACGCAGAGCAGCACAGCCAAAGACATGGCAACCAGGCAGCGTAGACAAGACTCTGCCCTCACACCCCATAGTGCACAGTTGATAGTGCAGGGTGCGGGCAGAGGGCGTGACTGCCATAGCGCTGCTGGGCTGCCTGGGTGATCTGCAGTGGGCCCTGGAGGCGGTAAGTGGCCCTGCGGACAGGTGGGGCAGGGGATAAAAGGTGGTGCGGGGGCGGGGCAGGGGGGAGCAGGGGCGGGGCCAGTTTTTGGGCACTCGGTCTCTAAAAGGTTCGCCATCACTGCTCTATACTGTTGGGCTACCTTCTTTTCTTGCTTTAGATAAAGTCCTCTTCCATATCCACTAGATTTGAGGAGAAAGAACCCAATCCAAAAATGTCTGTGTCAGGTCATATCTCATCATAAACTGCTTCAAAGATTAGTTTACATTCAAATGAAGTCTTGGGAGGCTTTCTTGTTTGTTTATTTTGTACATTATCCATGATTTGGGACTTTCTCAGATTGTTCATCAGGCTACAAACAATGCTTCATCAATAATTCCCATTGGTAAAGGTTTTTGAGTTGGTTGACATTATTTACAATGGACTGGGTTAATGCTAAATATGTTCATTTATATCATACACCATTGTGTGTCATAGCAACATGCTAGATCTGAAGAATTACTTCAGATTTGCTTCATGAATCTTTCACAAAAAGCTCTCTTGAGCCTATCAACCACAGAGAAGGGGCATCTTACGGAGGATTTGAAAGGATAAATTACCCAATATAACTCACTAGTTGTTCAATGGAGTAGAAGGCAGATATACTAGTCTGAAATGGTACTTTATATCATTTTGTTACCCTACAATTTGCTTCTTTTGGAAAAGTTTTGGTTTCAGATCCCATTCAACTTACCAATAAAAGAAAATAGAATCTCATTACAAATTCATTCTATTAAATATGGATAGAGAATTTCTAGGTCTCCTGATATCGCTTAAAGCTTATTCCCTTGGGTTGTTGACCAGGCCATAATTGGTTCCATTCATACAACACATTAAGCCCGTGAATATATTCTACCAGCCACAGTGACTTGGAGTTCATATAGTCAGAGGATTGAAATCAACACACAAAGATGGCTGGTGCATTGTGATGCAAGTCCCTTTTCAGTTTGTCAGTGCTGCACGCAGATTCAAAAAGCTTGAGATTTGGATGACAATGCTCCGTCTAACACCTTGCCTCCGTCTAACACTTGCTGGTGCCGTTGAGTTCACATGGTCCATCAAGCCAATTTTGGTTGGTTGGCATGGCTTCTAAGTCCAGTTCCTAAATGCACAGTCTAAATACATCAGTTCTGATCAATTGAATGCTTTCTGTGAACGCTGGTCTGCAAGTTCCATCATTACTAACCAATATGGGAGGCCGTTCAATCTATCCAGAAGTGTGTTGGGAACGGCTGATGCAAATAGTTATTGCATTACATACTACATAAAATTGCACTGATGTTTCAGACAGATTTGGGCTGGCATGTCAGTTAAAGAGGTTGGAAGGGTTTTCACAATAAACCACCTCTAAATTACACCTAGTTTCATTTAAAATGAGAAGAAATTCACAATAGTGAGCTAAGCACAGCTGTTAATCTTGTGACTTTCAATATTCTTTGACTGAGATCTATAGTCTGGTAACTTGCTTTTTATTTCCAGAGATAGCCCCATCAATACAGCATTTTTGTAGATACCTTACTACTCTGTATCACAGATTTGTGCTGGCAATAACTACCTAACAAATAATTATGATTTCCATTTATAATTTCCAGCCATTGTGAACTTGTGGCTCTTATGTTTCCACTTAGAGCACCAGCCCTTTTTCCAGCTTAATCTGTATGTCATATTTATGCAGTTTTCTGAAGACACCAGAAGCAAAATTTTAGACATGTCTGGCACAACTTAAACTACAGAGTAACAGAGCTTCCAAACTCATCTTTGCGCTTCAGTCGAAAAAGTAATGGTGAACTTTTTGGATTTGGCATGTCAAAAATTCAGAAAACGACTAACTTGGCTCTGCATTGAATCTAGCTAAGCGGTTCTCAACCTATGGGTCGGGACCCCATTTGGGGTCGATCGACCATTTCACGGGGGTCGCCAAGCAAGGCTGTCTGCCATTTTTTCCCCCTTTTCCGGCGGGTGCCTTACCTCCCTTGAGCTGGGCCAGCTGGTGGTCGGCCTGCTCCGTCTCTGCCACTTGCCAGCTATGCCTCGGCCGGCGCAGGGGGTGGAACCATGCATGCGCAATGCTTCCGGCAGGGAAAGTCCTCGACTTACGACCGGTTGGGTAGTCCTCGACGTACGACCGGTTTAGTCCTAGACTTACGACCAGTTTAGTCCTCGACTTACGACCGGTTGGGGGTCACGGCATTAAAAAGGTTGAGAACCACTGATCTAGCTGCAATCATGTGTGCGGAAAGCAGAAGTCAGCGCTGGACCTGGCTGGACGCGAGGCAATGCAACATGAGGCGAGGTGAAGTGAGATCTGTGCAGGAGCCAGCAACCCAAGCGCCATTAGTCAGCTGGTATAAGCTAGTTTGTCTCCTGTGGTGCACCAAGGATAGACATGTAAGTGCTGAACAAAATGAACTAGCAATCTAGGCTGTCAGGACTGCATTGTGTGTAGCGTTTGTAGATTTTCCTGGCATTGTATGCCATGCGCTAAATAAATATTGACTCTTCTGGGGTGTCAGCCCTTCCTCACCAATAAAAGAGAAACAATGCTTTACACTTTCATAAAAAAATACAGTCCATCATCGGACATAAAGA
>NW_015387518.1:237991-249497 GCF_001527695.2 Protobothrops mucrosquamatus | reverse complement strand
AATAATAATAATAATAATAATAATAATAGTAAAGTTGGAAGGGACCTTGAAGGTCATCTAGTCCAACCCCCTGCTCAGGCAGGAAACCCTATACCATTTCGGACAAATGGCTGTCCAGTCTCTTCTTAAAAACTTCCAGTGTTGGAGCATTCACCGCTTCTGGAGGCAGGTTGTTCCACTGGTTAATTGTTCTCACTATGGTGGACCTCATTCTCAATGGAACATTTAAAAGGACATTGGCTTGCTAAGAACTTGGAAAAGGAAGAAGTGTCCTGGCCCACACTTCCAAAGTGTTAATTATTTTTTTGAAATAGTACAATACTTTGTCAAATGAAAATGTGCCTCAGTTCCATGTGCCTCTCAGAAAAGAAAAAAAAAATTGCCTAGCCGAGGCAGCTCCTGGTCACACGAGGTCTTCAGTCTGTAAACTTCAGAAAATGGTCTCGTGGGGCCTTGCAGCCTCTGAAAAAAAAGAGGGAAAGCATGCCTCATTCACATGTGCTTTTTTGCAGGCCCTCCCTCACGACTTTCCAAAGGCTCCAGAGGCTGTGTGAGAGCACACTACATTCGCCACTGTGGCCTTTGAAGCCTCAGAAAACTGAGCAAAAACAAGGCGTGCAGCCATGTCAAACAAAAATGACATGGTGTTTCACCTCTGACACATCACAGTTTCACCATCCTGACTGTAGACCGTGCAAATTGTCCCTGGAAAGAAAAATGGAAACGCAAACGCTACGGCCTCCAAAACATCTAATTTTTAAGAGACGGAAAGCTGGCCTTACATGAATCAGAAAGCAGTGGTTTTTCCCCCCCCTTTTCTGCTATTATTTAGAAATATGAAGATTATAAATCTTCACCCCTGAGCAAATAGCACCAAATGGATCACAATACTTGTGTCCTATCAAGATTCAGCTTTTTAAGGAAACAACCCTGTGATTTGTTTTCTAAGTTTTAGCTAAGATGTACAACACAACGGCTTCCCAAAAGGCATTGCATTTTAGATTGTATCATTTCAGCAGGCAAGGGTCAAATTTTCAAATCCCTCTTGA
Organism: Protobothrops mucrosquamatus; assembly: GCF_001527695.2. Lineage (NCBI taxonomy): Eukaryota > Metazoa > Chordata > Lepidosauria > Squamata > Viperidae > Protobothrops > Protobothrops mucrosquamatus. The sequence continues at coordinate 248,448 of NW_015387518.1, read as the reverse complement.
ATTAGAAAACAAATAAGAACATCCCAAATTTCCCTCCAGATATAAAACAATCACATACTGAAAGAGTGAAGATTCTAACCCATAATGCTGCCTTATATACTGTTTCTGTATGCATAGAGAGGTTACAGTACGATGGGTAGTAAACATATATTTATCTCCATGTTGTGTACAGTCTTATCATGTCCCCTTTATTGTTCTCCTGAGAGAAGATGATCTGTGATTATGACTGATGAACAGGGACCTTTGTGAACTTCTATGATAGTTACAGAAATTACGTAAGATTGACGAATGCTGAAATTCGTTCCATGATCTTCTGCGGTTCACTGCTGGCCATATATATTTATTTTATATATGTATTGATCTTTTGCTTTCACAAATGATTTCCCTTTTAATTAAATGGCTATTATGTTTAAATACATGTTTAATTTTTTTATATCTATGTATATGTATATATACAAGAAACTTAAGTTGGCCTACCACAGACGTTTTCTTTAAATTTGTTTTTCAGAATCTATTTTCATGAGGCCCAGGAAAAAAACAACAACATTTATTTGTTACTTATGGTGTTTACTTTGACTACCCATGCATCCAGGTTCACAAAAAAGGCAATAAGGAGGATCAGGGCCTGGAAACTGAGTCCAGGGATTTGTGATTGAAGAGGTTGCATATGCTTAGTCATATCATAGCACTCTTCAGTGATTTTATTCCAGAGTGCAGGGAAGGAGAACAGTTACAATAAAGACGTGGAATCAAATGACAAGCATATAGATTCAAACTGAATATTAAGAAAAAAAAGTTTTCCTAAGAATAACAGAGTTGAAAGGGACCTTGGAGGTCTTCTAGTCCAGCCCCATACTCAAGCAGGAGACCCTATACCATTTTAGACAAACATTTGTCCAATCTCGTCTTAAAAATCTCCAATGATGGAGCACCCACAACTTCTGAAGGTGAGTCATTCCACTGATTAATTGTTCAACTATCCGAAATTTCTTCTTATTTTTGGCTGGTTCTCTCCTTGATTAGTAAGAGTAAGTGCTCTTTGACAATTTCCTAAAAAAAAATAATAAATAGTAGGATCTACTTCCTTGGATGTCCTTATGTAGAGGTGAGACAACCCTCTTTCTGGTATTTTGGCACACAATTGGACCTTTGGCGCCATGGACCCTTCTATCTCTAGGTTTTAGTGGCCCTCCTTTAGCAACCGTTTGTAGTTACAATGGTGATGAAAAAAGTAACTTTGTGACCATTCCTCACATTTATGACCTTTGCAGGTTTGTAAAGCAAAGGAAGCTGATGTAAGATCATAACTTCACTTAGCAAAACTTTGCTTAATGACTGAATTGCTGGTGCCAATTATGATTGCTAAACCTGTACTGTAAAAAACCCTGCACAATTCTTTTCCCCACATGCTTTCTGCATCTGAAGTTGACAGTCTTAACATTTAAAACTTATTTCCTTTAAAAAAACAAACAAACCCTATAATTTAAGCCTTCTTATGCTGCCCATTTCCTCCTAATTCCCATGCTTCTGCAGTACCATCACAAAATGGAATACAGAAGTTTCTCTGAAGTTTCAGTTTCTTGTTACATTCTGAAGACATGGGTGCCTGTTTCCTGCTTGCTATTGCAATGTTTATTCTGGAGGTTAGGACTGCCTCTTCAGATGTACAGTTAGTCCTTAACTCACAACCATAACTGAGTCTGGAATTCCGGTCATAGGTTGTGCTGGTCATTAAGCAGGTCATCACGTGACCAACCCAATGTTACATTTTTTTTGTGGTGGTCATAAAGTAAACAGGGCGGTCATTAACTGAACACCATGGTTGTTACAGGAACCCATTGTTTGCAATGACCTTTTTTTTAAACCAGAAACCAGAAATAAACACCAGATTCTAGCAAAACCCGCAAATCACGGTCACTTGCTCTTGGGATGCTGCAAATGGCCATAAATGTGGACCAGTTTCTGAGTGACCAAAATGTGATCACAGGTCCACAGGGAGGGGGGGCAGATATCCAAACTTTGAATTCAGGCTGTAAGTACTTTTGGGGTGTCCATCGTAATTTTGAACAGTTGCTTAAATGAGGACTAAAGCATTCAGGGAATACAGCACGGATTAAGCAGTATTTAATTCTAGCCTCAAAAGGTCTTTTTCCCAATGAAGAATCTCAGGCCCAATTCACTTCCGGTTACCATTGCTGGCTAATACTTCTTAACGGTCACACGAGATCTGTACAGAATAGAACAGAATAGCAGAGTTGGAAAGGACCTTGGAGGTCTTCTAGTCCAACCCCCTGCTCAGGCAGGAGACCCTATACTATTTCAGACAACCAGCTGTCCAAGCTCTTGATCATTGGCAGTAGTTAAAGGTCCATCGCTATAATCCAGAGCCACAAATAATACCCCCCAGCTGATTTCTAGCAGATCTTTAAATGTGATCCACTCATCAGATGGCAGTACATGTAGAGGATTGAAAAATACAAGAGCTCCAGCCTTTCCCATGTCTTAAACATCTTAATAATTCAAACAGCAGTTTTATGTTTCAGAAAAGCATCCAGGCTAGATTGGAATAAAAATACACTGGCTGGTGTATTTTGTAGGCCCAAGTGGATAATGCCTAGCATGGTCCTTCTTCTTTCCCATGTTGTCGATTACGCCAAGCAATACAAACACCCACAGAAACACAAGGGACAGGACTGGCCATCTGTGGAAGATACTGTTCCATTGGCAGCAGATGCCAAGGCTAGAAAATGTTTGTTTTTGCTGACTTCTCCATAAAATATTATTGATCAAAAGACAAAGTCAAAAGATTTGGAACAGAAGCCTGGCAAAACATATATATCACAAGAGACAGGGCGGTTCATAGGCATCTTGTTACTCAGTTCTTCTGGGAAAGGCAGCCGGTGTATTGATTATTGAGGAAAGCACATGATTTAAGACTTCATGTCAGCAACATTACTGGTGGATGCGTCCCTGCATTGTATCGGCTTCAGTGAGAGGCTTTAAATAAACTAATCTATTCACTAACCCATGATTCAGCTCTCATACGACCGGTTGGTCTATGTTTAGTTTTAAATGATATTTATAACTCCCATTTATTTATTGAATGCATGGAAACTTTGTCTAGACAATCTCCCGTTACCATCTATTCCAGGGGTAGTCAACCTTGGCTCTTTTATGACTCGTGGACTTCAACTCCCAGAATTCCTGAGCCAGCTTAGCTTAGCTGGCTCAGGAATTCTGGGAGTTGAAGTCCACGAGTCATAAAAGAGCCAAGGTTGACTACCCCTGATCTATTCTAAAAAAAAAAAAAATACAATACCCTTGACTCTCTGCTCCCATTTCCAAAAAAGTTCTAATGTTTTAAAAAATCCCAACTTCCGTGAAATCCACGAACTCTGTATTTATGGGGCACACACAATCTTCATTTCGTCATATGGGTAGACCTTGATTTACAAACAGTTCATTTAGTGACCGCTTGAAGTTACTAAAGCCCCGAAGAAAGTGTCTTACGACTGTTTTTTCACACTTACGACCGTTGCACCATCCCCATGGTCACATGATCATAATTCAGAGGCTTGGCAACTGACTCACATTTATGATGGTTGCAGTATCCTGCGATCATATGATCACCTTTTGCGACCTTCTGACCAACAAAGTCAGTGGGGAAGCCAGATTCACTTAACAACCGTGTTAGTAACATAATAACTGCAGATTCCCTTAGCAACTGTGGCAAAAAAGATTGTAAAATGGGCCCAAACTCAATAACTGTCTTGCTTAGCAACAGAAATTTTGGGCTCAACTGTTGTCATAAGTAGAGGACTACTTATACCAGGTTTCAGGCAAAAGGCCAGCTGAATGAGATCAAACCCTTTGGAACTGGGAAGAGGGTTTCTATGTTTTGAAACCATCTGCTTATGGTTGACATTTAACTATCATGCATAAGTATTCATCTTATTTCATTTAATCCTGAAGTCTGATGTAGCCATTTTTGAGTCCTGAGGTTACTTTATGATTACTGCTTGGAATTTGGAATATATTATATTTTAAAAGGCTTTTGTTTGGGCACGGCATGGGATTTGGGCATTGTTTCTATAAAATATGTGCACCAAGAAGATAATGAAAAACAAGAAGATAAATAGGTGTCATCATACACTATTGTGTGTTGAATCATTGGGGATATTAATTTCTTTTTAACACTGATTTATCTGAAGCTTATCCTTCCTCTTTCCTATTCTGTTATTAAAAAAATATTTCTTACTTCCTATTTTCAAAATTGTTTTAAAAATATAACTGACAATTATCAAACAAAAATTTAATTTAGCATAATGTTTTGGGGGTAAGCTTTTTTTTAGTCACAGACATTAGTACTTAGTCCACTAGTACTCACCTTCTTAGAAATTGGTACATTTATGAACCGTTTTAGCACCGCTTATGATGAAAGGCATGTTTATTGTTTGCTTCAATTGTTTTATTCTAAGTAGGTATTCTGTGAAGTTCTCATCTTATTAAAAATTATTATCAAGCTGCTATATAACATTTGTTATATGTGGGTAGTCTTAGTTGAGTGGATCAGCAATTTTATAAATCAATTTCTTTTTATAGAAATTCATAAAAGTACATAAATGCATTAGCTATTATTATTTTTAACAAAAAAAGATTAATCTTAGTTTACACTGAACAAAGTTCAGTTGTTTACATAATAATAAGAATAATTTACTAACTTTACTTGCTGCCGGACTCCCAGTGATTCTGGCTGGTTTACAATTGTTAAAAACATTTGAAAACCAAAGACAATACAAAAACCCAAAACAGCACAAACAAAAGAACAAAGATGGAAAAGAAAGCCAACCTGGAGGAGAACAAGGGAAAAGAAGAAAGGAGCATCACTCATCACCACCAAAGGCCTAGTGAAGAACCATGTCTTCAAAGGCCTTCAAAATACCAGGAGGTTGGAGGCCACTTGAATCTCAGAATGAACCTTGCTCCAGATGACAAGTGTTGCTACAGGGAAGACATGTTTCTGGGGTCCCAATAGGTGGCATTAATTAATCAATCAATGGAACTTGCACCACAGCAATCCTGTCAGATCAAACCAGGCAGGCAGATACCATGGAAAACAGCCAGTCCCTCAAGTAATCAAGCCCTACGTCATTTTATAGGTAGCAACCAACATCTTGAATCAAACTTGACAAAACTGACAAGCAGTGCAGTTGGTGCCCATGATGCTGAATTCTGGACCGGCTGAAGCCTGCATGTAGTTTTCAAGAGTAGCCCCAGGTAGAGTACTCTGCAGTAATTAGCTGACAGTAAGGTTATCAGGACAGGCTACACTATCTGAAGGGCCCACCAATCTAGGAAAGGGCACAACTAGTACACTTGAGGAAGTTGGGCAAAGGCCTTCTTGGCCATAGGTGTCACCTACTCATCAAGCATGAAATTGTGCACCACCCTTGAGTGGGGAAGCACAACCCCATCCAAGGTCAGGTCAAAGTTGAATATCCCTAGATCTGTGGAGTCCAAACAACTACAGCTACTCTGTCTTGATAGGAATTTCAGATTTCAGAGACAACTACAAAATTAATATCAGGAACTGCTAGGAAATGAAATTTAGCAACATCTGGAGAACCACAGGTTATAACAGCTTCTGTTAATTATAGTTCACACAGCCAAATTGGATATGAATATGGCAGCTCTTCTATGCATATATATTAAAACACCTTTGAACACACAACAAGTTGATTCAGTTCCTTCAGCAGACCAGATGAATCAGAAAACATGTGATAGTAGTATCCCTACAGGCTTCCCAAAGTTGAATTCTTCCATCCCAGACAAATACCACTCAGTAATCTTAGTATACTCAGCCTGAAGATAACATCTAGCCAACTTTGGTTTGATTTCAAAACAGCTAGGCAGGGTGGATTGTGTTTAACACTTGCATGGAAAATACTAGTGATGTAGACTAGCCTGGGATTATTATTTGTTTAAGATCATAGAAGGCATTAACAACTGACTTCCACACTTGTCCAAGAAAGCTACATGGATGTATTCATTAAAGCACTGGGAGTCGAGTACAACTTAAAGAAGATTGTACTCCTGTTTTGTTGAGAGTTTAAAAAAAAAACTTTGAATAGCTTTCTGGGAAGGAACAAGGTACATTAATCACCTAAGGATGTTTTTGTCTCTTAACTTCATTACAACATTTTTTTTCTTATTTTAATGCACTCAGTAAAGGTAAGACGTTTTATTCAGGAGCAATAGTCATACAGTGAATCATAATATGACTTGGGTCAAGCCAATTAGCTCTACATCTACATCATCTATCCTCAGTGGGCTCTACTCTTGCCATGCCTTCATTAACAAAAAAGTTTTTTTTTTTAACTGAAGCTCTAAAATAAAACTGCAACATAACCCAATACAATCTAAACGCTGAAGCAATAATGTGTCACTACTACTATAGTTACAGGCAGATAGCAGTATTGATAGTCAAGGAAAAGCCTATATGAGCAAATAAATATTCCACTTGTTGGTGGAAGCTGTCCACATTTGCATAATCATGCAAATGAACAGTGTGCTCCTCTTTAACTCCATTACACAAATAACACAACGCCAATTTATTCACTGTAGAAATAAAAACTGGAGAGACTGATAGGCAAAAAAGGATGGGCAGACAGTCATTACATTTCCACACCACGTTAAACCTTTGTTTCTCTTAACTATAGCTTCTTCATTAAATTACTATCAGTTGTGATAATAAGATCACAACTAATATGTTTATGCAGAATGCTAAGCCAAAAGATCCAAAACTGGAGGTGAGCATTGCCTTAATTGAATAAATAAAACTTAAGCTTAAATTTAATTAAAATAAAATTAAAACCCAACAAAACCACGTTTTAGCTTATGTGTGATACATAAGGTTGTTCAATAGCTTATTTTTTTTGTAGAAATTCCTGAGAAATGTATGCAGCAGATTTATTAATTTGCTTACTTATTTATTTAAACATGTGGCACTGTAATCTAGAATTTAATTTTGCCTTTCATGAACCCAGGTAATTGTGCCTGATTCAATAACACATGGTTTAAAATAGGGCTTAGTATGATGTATGAAGTAGGGCAGGGGTCTTCAAACTTGGCCCTTTTATGACTTGTGGACTTCAGCTCCCAGAATTCCTCAGCCAGCATGCCTGGCTGAAGAATTCTGGGAGTTGAAGTCCATAAGTCATAATAAGGCCAAGTTTGAAGACCCCTGAAGTAGGGCATTGATTCAATGTATAAGCAATGCTTCATTGTAGAGTTTAAGCCTTCAGTGAACTAGAGAAAAGTACCACTTTGACGCATTTGCTGAGTAACACCATCATCCAAAGGACAATAACAGGACTTTGAGCTTTTGGTAGGGTCATCCTTGCACATCTGGTTAAAAAGTTCAGATCTGAAAGTTGAGAGAAGCTTCTTAGGAGAAGGAATTCTAAGTCCAGAAAAAGAACTGATGTAGGGTGGTACGAATCATAATCATGGCTGTAATATTTAGATATGTTTGGGTGTCAGATGTTGAAAATCCCAAGGAAAGAAATATTAATATTCTCTACATGGATCTAGAGGCAATGATGTGGCCGGAGAAAAGTCACAAAGATATCTGCTCATTGATAATGTCAGCCAGTTTTGAAAAAAAAAGGAGATTATTTGCCTTAGAAGGACAGACACAATCAAAATACAGAATGTGATGAAGTATGAACCAAGGAAAACTTGAAAGTGTCAAAGCAGAAGTGATGCATACCAAATTGAATGTGTTAGGAATGAGTGTACTTGAATACCCCTCTTTAAATCAGAGAATTACATGATACACTTATTTGGGCCATATAAAATAATGGAGTAGCAATGATACTCAAAACCTAAGTGTGTGCATAGTTATAATCTAATCAATGGCACATATGAGCCTATTAAAATTAGTGGCTATCCAGTAATTATATCCAAGCTCAAAAGAGGAAGACATTTTTTTTAAAAAAAATGATGGCAAATTGAAGAGGTACTAAATGCATCATCAAGAAAGGACATAGTGATTGGAATGCAAACATTGGAGAAACCGAGGAACCTAAAATTGCAGAAAGATGGGTTGGATAAACACTGGGCAGGATATACTTTGAGAACTTTGTTTATTTGCCAAATATGAACACAGACGTGCACATGGTCAGCATCAACGGGACAACATCAATTCAAATAGACTATAATAGGAAACAGAAAGTGCAACCCAGGCAGCCAGAACATTTCCAGATGCAAAGTGTAAAATAATCCATGAATTATTAGTGTCAAACATATAGTTTAAACTTAGAAGATTAAAGAGAGTAGGTGTATGAAGGATACATAGTCAGAATATAATATCAATGTAAGGAAAAATTCAGAACGCTCATGCAAAACAGAACCCGAGGAGCTACAGGAAGATATAAGAGACTTTGTGAAAGCCAAGGTGGGGGAGGGGGAGAATCCCAAAATTTCAAAGAGGAAAAAAAAGATCCAAGTGTCTTTCAAAACAATCTCTTACTACAGGAAGCGAAATTGGAGGATGAGAGCCTTGGGCATCAAGGATTGAACTCAGTTTCCTAACATCAAGCAAGAAAGGGCAAGAACATCAGCCCATAAAGGAAACATCAGCAAAAAAACAAAAAAAATGAGTGAGGTTTCATAAGACAATCAAATAAACCAGAGGAAAATTTAACACTACAGTATAAATTATTCTAAATAATCACAGAAGAGATTGAACGGGGATAAATAGAGTGAAAGGAAGAATATATATAAAAAAAGCTGAAGAATCATACTGGCTCAGAACAGGGAAGGAAGTAAAACAAGGAATTATATTATTCCTATATTTCTTAATATCCATAGAGATTTCATTTTAAGAATGCAGGGTTGCTAAAGATGACAACTAGAATCAAAACAGAAATAATTTGAGCAATGCAGACATCTTTCGCTTAGCCAAAGATAAAGCAGATTAACGTCATTATCAAAGGAGAAATGGAAAGTAAAGATTCTGGGCTAATGATTACATTACTGTCAATCTGAATGTTAAGGAAATTATGGATGATGATAAAAACATGAAGGTATTAGATCCACTGAGCTCCAACAATAGTTATAGATGGACAGTGTGCCAGAGAAATGAAGATAACATAAATCCTAAGAAGCAGTACATTGACAATTGTAGAGGAGATCGTGAAGAATAAAGACATCTTCAAAACGAGAATGAGTTAAAGTGATGTTTCTTTTCTACTGGTAATGTATGGCTGTGGATCTGGACACTGAGAAAATATGAGAGCAAAAAGATCTACATGTTCAAATTATGGATTTGTACATACCGAGTGTATCATGGGTTGCTAGGAGAACTGATAAATTAATGAATTCAGGCAGACTTAATATTGAGGTGTTGATCAGTAAACAGAAACTCATACGCTTTGGGCATACTTATTTATTTAAAATCTTGCTTTACGAGGCCTAGTTATCTAATTATAGGTAATCTTCAACTTACGACCACAGTTGAGCCCAAAATTTATGTTGTTAAGTGAGAAATTTCTGCAGTGAGTTTTGCCCCATTTTACGACTTTTCTTGCCACGTTTGTTAAGTGAATCACTGCAGTTATTAAGTCAGTGAAATGGCTGTTAAGTGGCTTCCCCCATTGACTTTGCTTGTCAGAAGGTTGCAAAAGATGATTACATGACCCCGGGACACTGCAGCCGTCATAAATGTGAGTCAGTTGTCAAGCATCCGAATGTAAATCACGTGACCATGGGGATGCTGTAAGGGTCATAAGCAGTGGTGGAATTCAGCCGGTTCGCACCACTTCAGTAGAACCGGTAGCTAATTTTTTGTTGCCCAGGCCCAGAATGGACTTCCGTAAGCGGCATCCACACAGAGAACCTGTTGTTCACATATTAGAATCCCACCACTGGTCATAAGTGTGAAAAATGGTCATAAGTCACTTTTTCAGTGCCGTTGTAACTTCGAACTGTTACTAAGCCAACTGTTGTAAGTTGAAGACTACCTCAATCTGAGAATGCGGCCAAAGAATAAAGATTGTGGCAACTAAGTTTTCCCAAGCTAGCAGTTTTATTTGGAAAAATAAAATAATGTTCAATAAGGTTTTCCGTGCTAAAATCTACAGGCATTCATCTCCTCTCTCTCACTCTCTTCCAGTCTCAGAATGATATATTGTTGGACTACAATATAAAAAATAATTGGATTCATGTCTATGTATTATTTTCTATTATTATAAGCTACTCAGCGTGTGGTCCTCAATGGAACTGCATCTACATGGAGGGAAGTGTGTAGTGGGGTGCCCCAGGGCTCTGTTCTAGGCCCAGTGCTCTTCAACATCTTCATCAATGATTTGGACGAGGGGATAGATGGGGAACTCATCAAATTTGCGGATGACACCAAGCTGGCAGGAATAGCCAACACTCCAGAAGACAGGCTT
>NW_015387518.1:227753-237781 GCF_001527695.2 Protobothrops mucrosquamatus | reverse complement strand
GAGAAGCAACTTAGAACTAAGGAGAAACTTCCTGACAGTTAGAACAATTAACCAATGGAACAACCTGCCTCCAGAAGCGGTGAATGCTCCAACACTGGAAGTTTTTAAGAAGAGACTGGACAGCCATTTGTCCGAAATGGTGTAGGGTTCCTGCCTGAGCAGGGGGTTGGACTCGATGACCTCCAAGGTCCCTTCCAACATTATTATTATTATTATTATTATTATTATTATTATTATTATTATTATTATTATTATTATTATTATTATTATTATTATTATTACTACATCTTTTATTCTTTAAAAATTATTGTATAACTCCATCTGCTTCTCATATATTTTATTTATCCATCACATACCTTTATCATATATATTTGGATAATTCTTTCTGCATTAAAGTTCTACGAGGTTTAACAAATATTTCAAGCAACATCCTGCTCTCATAATGTTAATTTTTGATGAAAGAGCCCCACAATCATGATTAATAACATAAAAACACCCTTTTCCAGGATAAGGACTATTGATTTCAGGTACTTTCTCTGATTTTTACTTAATTAGGACAGCCAATTATCTTTAAAATCCCCCATGTTATTGGCCCTTTTCCTTTTCCCTCTTTCCTCAAATTACTTTCTTTGCTTTTTTAGAGTTATTCTCCATTTGCATCTTATCATACCAGTATGCCCATATGCAATTTTTTTCTATTGCATTCCAAATACTGACTTCATCGATGAGTGAGACAAGCTTAAGCAGTTCTTAGCAGGATACCAATGTTAAAATAATATTTATTTCCTTTCCTCATCCAAGAACAACCTCAAAACTGTAGGTCTTTCTCATCTGTTACTCTGGATAGAAGCCAAGTAACCATTGTGACTTGAAAACAGAGGCTATAGAAGCGGGACAGGAGTCAGCAGCAGAACTTAAAAATTCAATATACGGTATATTTTTTGTATTAGTTCATACAGCCTTTTTTGGTTACATCTAATGGTGGCCAATATATGCCCTATCAATCTCTTTTTCTTCTGTGTCCTTATGACTTTGCCTTCATATGATATCTGTCTGAGGTAATCTTAATTCGTATGTAGCTAAAGCAGTGTAGGGAGTCAGCATCACTTAGGTGACCCTCAGAGAATGGAATAGTCTAACATAGGGGTATCAAACTCACAACGTCACTTGACGTGGCGTGATGTATCATGACTTTTTTGCCATTGCCAGCAATGGAGTAGGCGTGGTTTCGCTATGGTGCATCCAGCCCGCAAGCTGGCAGTTTGACACCCCTGGTCTAACACCTATTGGTCATTTAGGCTCATAGAGGCATCATTTTCTCTCTGGGCTCCTTTTTATATATGGGTTTATTATTCTTATAGAATAACACTGAAGCCATATTCAGCTTCTTTTGAGCATAGGTTTAGTGCTCCTATGGACTAGCTTTAAATCCATGTCCAAAAGGAGTCCAGATATTAGATGATATAGGCACTAAAACACGTGCCACAAAACAGAGCAATTTTTGACGAAAGGCTAGACTTGCTAATGTAGTCTCTATAAAAATGAGCATCCTCTCCATCTTCAGACTCATCCCAGATTTATTGGTAGATGTTTGTGAGTTTTTTGTTTTTGTTTTATCCTCAGATGATGTTTGCTGGGGAAGGATGAAAACAAAGCTGGAGCTATCCACCAGTCCCTCCCCTTAAAATGCCCTACTAAAGAAAACATCATTTGCTGATACCATCCCTACGGCTGAATAGAAATATCCAGCAGGGCAGCAAATTTTATGCACTTATAGTTTTCTATTGCCTCACGTATTGGTGGATAGCCCTTTAATTCAGCCATGAAGAAAAGTCCTTAGTCACTCTATAGCACGGGTGTCAAACTGCCGGCCCGTGGGCCGAACGCATCACCAGGAAACCACGCCCACCCCATTGCCGGCAATGGGGAAAAAACTCCGATACGTTGCACGACATCATGTGACATCGTGGGTTTGACATGTCTGCAGTCTATAGCAACGTTTCTCAACCTTGGCAACTTTAAGATATGTGGATTTCAACTCCCAGATTTCCCCAGCCAGCAAGGCTAGCTGGGGAATTCTGGGAGTTGAAGTCCACTCAGCTTAAAATTGTTAAGGTTGAGAAACAGTGGTCTATATCCCATTTATGCACCTGTACTTTCCCTCTTACCTTCTCTAACTTCTAGAATTTATCTCCAGTACTCCAGCTTCTCTAAAATGCTACTCTCTCTCCTCCTTCACCTAGTTCTACCAGGCTTTAAATCCAGCCAACTAAACACTTTCCTCTGCCCTCTCAAGAATATTTGGTCTGCAAATATTCCAGTAGTTTTGTTTACTGAGATGTTAATTACTCTGAAGAAATCCAATAAATAAGAAATGTATGTTTATACTGCAGCAGTGAATGTGTGTATATAAGACATAACCAAATTAATGTTTGTAGCGCTAGAGTGCTTATGGAGGCACAGGTAGAGTTAATTAGACTCCAGCAGGTGCAACATATCAGGAATTTGAAATTAGGAGCAGGAAGTTTGAAAACCTCTTTATTCAAATAATAATAATAATGGTAAGGGAATAGAAGGTACATGCAAAATAGATACAGGAATACTGATTGGTTGGTTGGTTTTTAATAGTTTAATGCATCCTTATTGTCTACCAAGACCTTGTTTTCTGGTTTTGTTTGATTTGATTCACCCAGTACCAGAAACCTTCAAATATCTTGGTTTCTTTTTACCTAAAGTATTGCTCAAAACAGTCAATTGTGGTTTACTCAATAATACAGGGTTAAACTATTATGCTTAATGTGTACCCATCTTTTTAGATAGAAGAGAGACCTTTTACATTTAAAAAAAATTATAAATAAGCCACGGTCAGTGTGATGTGTGAACCCAGTTACTAAAGGTTGAAGATGATGATAATTTCATTGACTTGAATACTGCCTAGTTTTTGAAACCCTTTAAGGAACTATCTAGCAGTCTGAGAGTAAGGTAATTTTTTAGATATATTTTTCCCAGTGCCTTTTGTGCTTATATGTTTCTGTTCTGCACTGCTTTCTGTGTTTTATTATGTGGCTTTTATTGAATTTACTGTTGTTTATTAATGTTGTACTGTATTCTATCTGGAGTCATGGGTTAATTGGTAACCATATAAATCAATTAAACATATAAACAAACAAGCTGGCAAAAAAACCCCTGTAAAACCCTTGCACCTTTTCTATTAATTTCTGTACCTTAACTACAAGCCTGTATAATCTTTAAGGGCCATCAATCATTTCAGTCAATTAGTCATATTAGGACTGTAGGCAGGCTATAAAATGAAAAGTTAACCAAGGACTGGGTTATATGGTTGAAATGGTAGTGGTGGTGATAATACCATAAAGAGTTAATTTAACATATTGCTGGAAATAATGAGATAACTGAGGAAACGTGAGATAACTACGAGATGAGTGACTGTATGAAGGGACTCCTGATCCAAGAAAGGGTGCAAATAGTGTCCCAGATGGAGATGTACAAAAGGCTTTGGTCACAGCTGCTCTTTGAGAAGGAGCTGTGAGTCCAAGAGGATCTCCAGACTCAACACCACTCTTGAATGGGAAAATGCCACCTCATCCAAAATTAGAGATGGAGAATCTCCAGTTCTAGTTCGCTCCAATTCCACAATCATTCAGTCATGGCAGGATGAGGTCAAGGCCAGTTCTACATTGAAGCCCACACAACATCCAGCACTAGAACAGGATTTGACTTTGCTGGGCTAGATTGACTCAAACAGTTTCATACAGTTGTTAAACCGGAGGAGAAAGACCACTTGAACCCGTAGCACTCTATAAACAAGGAGCCTAGGAATAATCTCTTCCCCTCCCTACTAACACCAACTGGAACTGCCTTGAGGAAAGGAAGAGAAGCCCTACAAAATGGTGCTTCCAATTCCCACCTTTTTACCCAGTCTATAAGGATACCATGGTCAACATTAACAAAAGCTGCTGAAAGTTTAATGAGCGCAAGAAAGGACGCACCACCTCCATCCCAGCTCTACCATCAATAATAAGAGTGACCAAGGCTATCTCTGTAGTGTAGTGAATCCTGTTCTTTCAGATTTCTACAAATCTTTTACCTTTAGAGCATGCCTTGTACCACAGAGGTCTGGCCTCAAAGAGCTATATCTTCATGTGGTTGCTCAAGGATCTCAGAACCTTAGCGTGGCACATAATGATAAACTTCTGCTCAAAACCACCATGCAGTATAGAGGTAAGAAGAAGTATGTGAAATAGGAATATGATGGAAGCCAATAACTGTATGTCACATCCTTTCCTCCTAAGATACAGCTGCAGTTATTTTTTGATTATGATACTGGTGGGGAATATATCGGATGTGGACAGGAAATATAGGGTAAATCATGATGCTATGGCATGAAGGACAAGCTGTCACTATAGTATACTTGGGAAATGTGAGGAGATGGCTTGGGGATGTAATGTAATACAAGCTAAGGGATCTTGATTTCTCATCCATCTTCCTAGATATATATTGACTTAAACAGTTTTCAAGATTCCACTATGCATAAGATTCATTCATGAGGTTCATTCATAAGGTTCCTGCTCTCTCCCTGTAATTAAAAGCTATTGCTAGAGTATAGCATAAGGTAAACAATTGTTTTCTGTCTCCTTTCCAACACAGAAAGACTTACTTAGTTTTATACTTTCCCTTCAATCGCTCCAAGTTGGCCTGGCTTTGTAAACCAGTTTTTGCTCATTACCTTTTTTGTCTTGAATTCCCATCGTTTCACTTGCCAGAGATGCAAAGTTGTGGTAGATTCTCACAAGTCCCTATTTGGGTTGTTATCTTTACAACACTCTTGGCCAAACTGCCTTGTTAGGTTGGCTTTTGCATTCGGCAGAGAAGGTTTTTGTACAATGGCACAGAGACCCTAATCATAACAAAGGCCTTTGAATGTGACCCAGACACAAATAACACTAATAATATTAGCTTGTTATATAGCAAAGAGCTGTTTAATTAGGAGCCATAAAAGGATTACTAGCTTTGATTATTGCTATTCATAGCTGCACAGTTCATGGCTTGAGGACATCAAATATAAAGAGAAGGAGGTGCCCAGCACAAGTAGGGCATTTTTATAGCTAGTTAAAAACTCTCTTATAGCTCTGTGTCTACCCAGCTAATTGATGTATGTAATCAACTCTTTTTTCCCCCCTTCTCTTTTGTTTAGAGACTCAGAACTTGTCCAGACATAGTAATTTCCCATGCTGTTGATTCACCAACGTAGTGTGACGCATTGAGAATACAGAGCCTGGTATATAGCAGAAAAGATTGCTAGAGGGAGAAGGGATATGGTAGACCTTCATAAAATCATGAATGGGCGAAGGAGAATGGACAGAGGAGCCTTTTTTGTTTTGGTCCTGTCTCATGAATAGGCAGGCCCCATCATTAGGCAATGAAGGAAGACAGATGGTACAAGTACAGGTAGTCCTCAACTTACAACGGTTCACTTAGTGACCGTTCAAAGTTACAACGGCCCTGAAAAATGTGACTTCACAGTTACGACCTTTGCAGCATCCCCACAATCATGTCATCAAAATTCAGTTCCTTGGCAACTGGTTCATACTTATGACCGTTGCCGTGTCCTGGGGGGGGGATCATGGTTCATGTGATCCCCTTTTTTTGCGACCTTCTGACAAGCAAAGTCAATGGGGAAGCCAGATTCACTTAATAACTGGGTTACTAACTTATCAACTGCAGTGATTCACTTAACAATGGTGGCAAGAAAGGTCATGAAAGGGAGCAAAACTCACTTAATAAATGTCTTGCTTAACAACAGAATTTTGAGGCTCAGTTGTGGTCGTAAATTGAGGACTACCTCTAGCAAGTAACAGACAGGGAAAGAAGATAGTTGATCCTCTCCTGCAATGTTCCCTAAGGTCTGGGGGGGGGAGCACATCAAAAGGTCAATTTGGAAGCCATGACTCCTTGATCTAAGCCCAGCTCCCTTTTTTACAAAGAACATGTCTGAAAACAGGTCAGGGTTTTGATCATGATCTTGACTTTTTTGACCCCTCCCCCCACCCCTTGTCTCACCCTTGAGCCTATCTCATAATGCCAAGGCAAAATGAGTCATGCTGATTTTATAAAAGCGCCTTCAGCTAAGCTTTTTTATATATATAGGTTGTAATTGTAGAATAGAATAGAATAGAATAGAATAGAATAGAATAGAATAGAATAGAATAGAATAGAATAGAATAGGAAGGGACTTTGGAGGTCTTCTAGTCCAGCCCCCTGCTCAAGCAGGAGAACCTATACCATTTTAGACAAGTGACTGTCCAGTCTCTTCTTTAAAATCTCCAGTGATGGAGTGCCTACAATTTCTGAAGGCAAGCTGTTCCACTGGTTAATTGTCCTCACTGTCAGGAAGTTTCTCCTTAATTCCAGGTTGCTTCTCTCTTTGATCAGTTTCCAACCATTGTTTCTCGTCCTTCCCTCTGGTGCTCTGGTGAACAACGTGACTCTTTCTTCCTTGTGGCAGCTCCTCAGATACTGGAATACTGCTATCATGTCTCCCCTATTTCTTCTTTTCTTTAGACTAGCCAAACCCAAGTCCTGCAGCCATTTTTCATATATTTTAGTCTCCAGGCCTTTGATCATTTTAGTTGTTCTTCTCTGAACTTTTTCCAAGATCTCAACATCTTTTTTATAGTATGGTGACCAAAATTGGTTGCAGTATTCCAGGTGTGGTCTCACTAGGGTTTTATAAAGCGGTACTAATACTTCACGTGATCTTGATTCTATGCCTCTGTTTATACAACCCAGGATTGTATTAGCTTTTTTGGCTGCTGAGGCACATTGCTGGCTCATAGTCAAGTGATCGTCCACTAGGACTCCAAGGTCCCACTCACAGTTGCTGTTTTTCAGCCAGGTGTCGCCTAATCTGTCCTTAAACCTTTGATTTTTCCTGCCTAAATGTAAAAGTTTGCTTTTCTCCACATTAAAACTCATTTTGTTGGATAGGGCCCATTGTTCAAGTTTGTCAAGATCTTTTTGGATCCTGAGCTTGTCTTCTAGGGTGTTGGCTATTCCTGCCAGTTTGGTGTCATCTGCAAATTTGATGAGTTCCTCTGCTATTCCCTCATCTAAGTCATTAATGAAAATGAATAAATTTTATGTGAGAATGACCTTGGGAGACAGGGGAAAGAGCTGCAATGGTTGGATAAGTGGCAACTTAGCCCACGGAAGGCATATGAGCAGAGCAAATGTCTCAGAAAAAACCCTTCCTAGTTTATTGGGCTGTAGAGGGAAATAAGGGTGAGAAATCCTTTCAGACTCACGAGAGTCTGTTAATGTAACCTTGCAACAAAGTAGAATTAGTTCTTTTGGATGTCTGGACTACCTAACTTGGTTGACATAGATTATGATTAGTGCAAGTTCAAATAATACAATGTTCAATTTAGTGTTCAATGTAATTATATCAGGTTACATTTCATGTGACCCAACATTTAGTTAATGTGAGGCTGCCATGTAAGCAATTGAAGCTAGCACATTTGCAAGTGCAGGTGGGTTTTAGATGCAGCTAATCTTTGTGCATAATGGGAAAAATAGGAAGATTCTGGAATGGTTTAATCCAATGGCTGGCTGGATAATTCTGGGAATTGAAGTCCACACCTCTTCAAATTGCCAAGATTGAGGAACACTGCTTTAATCTATGGTAGAAATATTTTTGTTTTGTTTTTAGTTTGCTTTCTACAACTATTTTGTGACTTTGTTAACCATAATTTTTAATTATAAATATATTCTTTTTATCCTTTACTGTAATAGTTTTTTTTATATGCATGTAAGCATTTATGTGGAGCCAATTACCATATTTGCCATAGAAATAACACTTTGAATAGCATGAATTTGAATAAGGCAACCATTTCGTGAGATTTATTAATCGCACTAATCGAGACTACCAGTATTTCAAAAAGTTTTCTATCACTCGCATGCATCAGCCATTAAAAAAACCAAAAACTAACATTAAATTAAAATGTTTTAGTTTAATGAAATTTGAAATGAAGGGAGAATAAAATGAAAGAGTGTATAATAAAACGGAGTAAGAATGTTGGACATCATATACTGATGGAACAACGGAAAAGCATGTGGCTGCAATGATTGAATTTTACATTGTTAAAATTTAAAAGAAAACTTGTATAAAATGATGTACCGTTGTTATGTGACTCCAGAAAAAAAATATGTAGAATGTATCAGAAAAAAAATATGTAGAATGTATCAAGGTACTTCAAATTTATCTTGGAAATGCGGAAAACATGAAGGCCCTTTTTTTTTCCATGTATCATTTCAAGCCTAACAGACTTGCAAAAAAGTTTGGGTTCTAATACATACAGAGATAAAAAGAATTTCATAAATTAATATTCAGTGAAATCAGAACTTTTCTTATTGGGACTTCTTTGTGTCTCTCTCTTTTTTTTTCATTTTTCCTTTACTTCCCCCCTACTCTCCTTCTTTCAGTTTTAGCTTTCTTTTTGATTTCTTTCTTTCTTGTTTTTTCTTACTTGATATTAGTTTGTATTTGTTTTTATTTTCTTTTAAAAAAACTTTCATAAAAATTTATACACACAAACACACATGCTTAGGCCTGTGGTGATTCTACAATTTTCATTTATATATACTGCACCTTCAGATTTATTTATTTATTTATAGAAATAACGCAACAAACATATCCAACAAACTTTCCCCCTCCTATTTTCCCCCACAATAACAACCCTGTGAGGTGGGTTGGACTGAGAGAGAGTGGCTAAACCAAAGTCACCCAGCTGGCTTTTATGCCTATAATGGGACTAGAACTCACAGCACCCTGGTTTCCAGCCTGGTGCCTTAACCATTAGAGCAGCGGTTCTCAACCTATGGGTCGCGACCCCATTTGGGGTCGATCGACCATTTCACGGGGTCGCCAAGCAAGGCTGTCCACCATTTTTTCCCCCTTTTCCGGCGGGTGCCTTACCTCCCTTGGGCTGGGCCAGCTGGTGGTCGGCCTGCTCCGTCTCTGCCACTTGCCAGCTATGCCTCGGCCAGCGCAGGGGGCGGAACCACGCATGCGTGGCGC
Organism: Protobothrops mucrosquamatus; assembly: GCF_001527695.2. Taxonomy (NCBI): domain Eukaryota; kingdom Metazoa; phylum Chordata; class Lepidosauria; order Squamata; family Viperidae; genus Protobothrops; species Protobothrops mucrosquamatus. The sequence goes on along the minus strand of NW_015387518.1, from coordinate 228,687 downwards.
TCCCGGGCAGGGAAAGTCCTCGACTTACGACCGGTTGGGTAGTCCTCGACTTATGACCAGTTTAGTCCTCGACTTACGACAGGTTTAGTCCTCGACTTACGACCGGTTGGGGGTCGTGGCATTAAAAAGGTTGAGAACCATTGCATTAGAGCAAATTAACTCTCAGTCACTGAGGCCTCTTTCCATAAGCATTTCTTTCTCCACATACAAGAGGTGTCCTGAGACTTTGCAAAGCACACTTTCTTATTTTCCTCTTAGAAGGAAATATATCTCTATGTCAGACATCCCAAAGAGTCCTCCCAAGCGCAAGAGTATTCACCCCAAGGAGAGACATGATGTCTAACCCCCTACAGCAGGGGTCCTCAAACTTGGCCACTATAAGACTTGTGGACTTCAACTCCCAGAATTCCGCAGCCAGCCAGCATGCCCTACAGGGAAGAAGGCTGTTGAATCTTGATCTAAATGTTTGCAAGTAGGCGATGACTCCTATGTTTTTGCACCAGTGGAAATTTTCCCTACTTACTATATATTGTTTATGTGTATTAGTTTTATGGATATGTATTGTTTTTATAGTCATCCTTAACTGATTTTGAAAAGTTAAGAAAAGTTCACACCAGGTGATTACTTTGATGGGATTCCATCAGGAAATACCAAGGCTGTAGGCCAAACTGGATATCAAAAACAAAACAAAACATCCCAGAACAACGCAGCGCAAACCATTCTTTTGTAAAGGATGAGAACACCAGCAGACATTTATATATTTAAAAGTGTAAGTCAATCCTTGATGTAATTTTCTTGCTTGATCCAGGCTACCTCCAAAGCAAATGTTCTTATTCTCCCATCCTGTTGACAATACTGGCTGCCTTTCCAGGAATAACATCTTTCATTCCAGGATAGATAGGTTGTTGTTGTTGTTGTTGTTGTTGTTGTTGTT
>NW_015387518.1:207660-227650 GCF_001527695.2 Protobothrops mucrosquamatus | reverse complement strand
TTTTTTTTTTTTTTAAAGGGCAGCCAAGATTGACTTGAATTCCTTGCTTGGAAGCAATCCAGCAGAGTCCAGATCCCTCCTCCCAAATCTGTCAATTATAACTTAAAGAGAGATGAGAGGCAGATGCAGGATCTCCGGTACGTATTAAGCTATCAGATTTTTGTTTAATTGCACACGAATATGACAGTAGTGATGGGGATATTCAAAAGGCAGATGCTTTGTTTGTAAAACCACAAGAGAAAGAATGAGGAGGGGATTCTGGAGAGGGTCTGTCAGCCTGAAGGTGGATTTTATCAGCTGGAGCTGCCACCCTGTCATTGTTTAAAGGTGGATTTGGATGTGATTAATTCTAAGAGAGGCCAGAGAGTTTCTTGATATGGATTTGCTTCAGATGAATGCCCAGGAGGCTTGGGAACAAAGGCAAATCAGTCAGGGAATCTAAGTTAGGCAGACCAGCTGTCAGGGTTTGGCCCTCAACCCCTCAGATCTTGGGGTTTTGTTAGCAAGCTATTAAAATAGACAGGCCATGGAACCTGGGATGCCTCAGCAGCAATGTCAATTCCCACTGGAAAACTGGCACAAATCAGGAAGCTCAGGTCCTGAAGTTGGATATTGGTCAGATCCTTAAACATGTGGAGGATTCCAAGATAATGAGGTGCAATCCTGCACTAAATAGGGTAACCATATCTGGTCTATGAAATCTGTCATTGAGGGATTCCTTGACTGGTGCTCAGCTGAGGTTCAACCCTGGCTATACTGTATCGCTATTTCTGAGGTTAATTACTTCAGCTGGCATTACAGCAATAGCGCTTAGATTTATATATCGCTTCACTGTGCTTTACAGACCTCTCTAAGCGGTTTACAAAGTCAGCATTTCCCTTCCAACATTCTGGCTCCTCATTTTACCGACCTTGGAAGGATGGAAGGCTGAGTCAACCTTGAGCCGGTCAGGATCAAACTCCTGGCTATGTGTAGAATTAGCCTCCGATACTGCATTCTAACCACTGCGCCACCACAGTTCTTGATATAACCTGCGTTAACTGAGGCACAAATGTTGGCTTAACTGTATCAAATAGGCTTTATATATAGTAAAAGAACCCCAAGTTCAGAATATTAATATTATTAGTAGGATATTTATCTATTAGAGATAGAAATGGCTAAATAACATTGAGGTTCTAATTAGTAGAAAATCTTATTAACTTTTTGCTTTGTTGTGTTACATATTATACGGATTCAGTGATTATGTGTTGTTATGTGTTTTTCATTTGGGAGTAAGACTACTGTTTCTTATTGTGTTAAAAACAAACTGAAATCACAATGTTCTCATTGAAATCATGGAAGGCCTAGGTATGATCATGTTCAGTTCTTCAGTAGTGGCTCAATATATTCCACAACACATCTAAGCACACAGTAGCCATTCTAGTCATAAGTAGTAGCTTTATCTAAATCATCCAAGAGTTTCCAGAATCGATTACAATAAGTTCAATAATAATATCATAATTTTGTATCCAAGAATGAGAATGAATGATTTCCTAGAGAAAGGTCAAATGCTTCAAACACTGAGGAAGGCACAGAAAGTTAAGGAAATGGAATCAAATTATTGCACACTGTAAAGTGTTTTTGTAATTTGCAGAAACATTGACAAAGCATAGGGGTAGGTTAGTAACTTCATGCTGTCCTTATTCCAGTACACTAATATTAGAGCTGAAAGGAACCCCATTGAAGTAACACAAAATGGAGGTAGCTCTCTTGGATAGACTCTGCTCTTTGGATAGTGTATACTTGTATAAACAGTGACTTTTCAAGCCAACGTAATTCTGCTAATCATGTACCATGGCCTCCTACGAGATTCTTGACAATATTGGCATTGAAGTAAAACAGAAAGTCCTTCTTGAGTTCTCATCAAGAGCTATTAGAGTTAATTTAGTATGTGTTCATGTAACATTAAAAATGACGATGACATCATAATGTATAGTTCAGAGACATGAATATTTGTACAGACCAACAAATAATGGATGAAAAGAACATTAAAAGAGGATTGTATCTCACTCAAAAAAATGATGATGATGATGATAATGATGATGAAGATGATGTCATCTGTTCAGTTGAGTCTGGCTCTTGGCAATTTTATGGGCCAGGTCTCTCCATATCTTCTGATCTTGCACTATTTCCTTGAGTTTTCCTATGCTCTGGCTGGTGTCAGCTTTGATAGTGTCCAGCCTCAAGGAATAGCTTTCTTAAAACTGACCCATCTTCAGATGAAGGGAACTAAAGTACAGAACATTTGTAGTTTGGGGAAAATTGTAGACTTTGATTAGGGCTAGAAAGATTGAGGTTCAAATTCCTGCGTCCCTTCCCCCCTAATGTTAATTGGATGACCTTGTGTCTGAATGAGAATGAAATAAATGAATTGGGTTAAAAAAATAATACAAAAGCATTAACATAACCCTTCATTGCTTATCATCCATTAAGCTTACTAGTAAAATATACTTTTCTATCCAGCTGGATATTGTGGGGTTTTGGTTTTTTTTGGTTATATGTCTACTTCCCCAAATTTCTCTGCTGCCACTGAGACATTGATTAGGTTTCTCAGTTGTGTATGGGTTGTCTTTTTAATTTAGGCTACTACATTTGTGCTGCAAAACTCCTATTTGGCAATCAAAAGATACAAAATTTCTTGGCTGCCATCTAGTGGGCATCCAGATAGTTACAATCTGCAAATGGTACCTTCCTTTTTGCCTCACCACTAGCAATAGCAAGCTGAAGCAAGGAGACGCTTTCCCAACGGCAATTTGAAGGGATGTTTTTCTATACAGGTAGTCCTCAACATACGACTGCAATTGAACCCAAAATCTCTGTTGCTAAGTGAGATAGTTGTTCGGTGAGGTTTGCTCCACTTTCTTGCCACAATTTTAAGTGAATCTGTCACTAAATGAACTCTTGTAAGTCAAGGACTACCTGTATTCCATTTTCCTCCTCTTGATGTCAGTCAGCTTTCTTCTGATTGATCTGAATCTTTTTTCCTACTGATGATGTCCCTCTCACACACAAAAAGAGCAGCATAAGGAGGCCTTCTCCTCAGAGAATCTCCTTGACCAGTGTTTTCCTTGGCAACTCTCCACACAAACTTTGTTTTGTGTTTTTAACAGTGTGATTTTCATGGAATGTTTAGTAATATCACCAATGGCACTTATCTCCAGAACATACGTTTTTCTTTTCACTTTCTCTCTTCACACCATCTACAGTATCTATTCTACAGTATGTTTCTTGAAAATCACCTTTGGGGGTTTTTTTTTAAAGAAAAGAATGCTGAAAATTTTAAAATTAAAACTTTTGCAACTCCCACACACAACTGGAACTTACAATGAATTCCTTACCTAATATTTACTTCCTTGAGAAATTTTTCCCCGGAGACAATGACAGGCTGAATTACTAGCCTCTGACAAGTTGTTTAATAGACAGACACTATTTTAGTAAGTGTCTGATGTAGTATAAACATGGAAACAAAATTGGCATAAAAGCCACTTCTTTCATATATCTTAATTTCATGAAGACGCTCTCAAGCTGACCTTGAATCCTGGGGGACAATATGGCAAATCCATGTTGTTTTCTTATCAACAGAATAAAAGGAGTTTATCATTGCTTTTTTAAAAAAATTATTGGAGCAGAAAGTGAGAGCTACAATCATTCATGTTGTTGTTGTCTCCCAACTGGACTACCATAATGTGCTGTACATGGGATTGTGTAGAAGACCACCTGAAAACTGCAACTAAATGTAGAATCTATCAAAGTAGTCTCTCTCTCTCTCATTCTCTCTCTCTCTCTCTGTCTCTGTCTCTCTCTCTCTGTCTCTCTCTCTCTCTCTCTCCCTCCCTCCCTCTCTCCCTCCCTCCCTCTCTCCCTCCCTCCCTCCCTCCCTCTCCCGCCCTCTCTCTCTTTCTCTTTCTTTGTGTGTGTGTGTACACACATATATTCCAATATCTGTTAAGCTCTCAGAACAGAGGATATGGATGTTATTGTATGTGATGGCCCCATATATGGGTTTTACTTCACTTTTGCCCAACCTTGAAGGGCAAGTGAAATTTCTCACTTTGTATACAATGTGTATCCTATGTGGTGTTTTCGTCACATTGACCATTAGGAGACCCTATACACCTATTCACTGGAACAACCTGTTATTGTCATGTAATTTCCCCCTGGAGTTGCATTGACCAGTGCTTTGATTCTGGGACCAATTCAAGATGCTGGTGATCATCTTTATAAGGGACCTATAACACCAGCCACTCCAGAAAGTATCTGCCCACTCAAGATGTCCGTTTGGAGAGCATTTCCTAAGTCTCCCCACCCCTTGTAAGATGCAACAGAAAGGGACAGAGAGGCAAACATTCTCCGCAGAGTCTCCTCACACCCAATATAAGAAGAGAAATCTTAGTCTTAGCTTTGAAGAAGCTTTTAAAAACGTAGGTTTTTAAATATGAGTTTGGGATCTGAGGCAAGATGTACCTGACTGAAGATAAATCTGGTAAGTGATGTAGAAGCATTTGCAATAAATAAGTAAACAAAATACCTTCCTAGGATGGTATGTGGCCATGGAATTTCATGGCTGTCCTCCACCTGAGCCTAATTAGGTCCAACATTAAGTAGGTTAAAGTTCTAGTCGGTTCATACAGAGTCACGACATCGGTGTAAAACAAAGGTCGTTCTCCGGACGTAAAAGGTGACACTTTGTATCGTTATCCTATCACTAAACAGACTAAACTTTTTAACAGTTTCTTGTCATGAGAGAAAGTTCCGTAGGAGACAAACTTTAGAAGGTATACCGAGTTCGATCAAATTTTTATTGACGGGAAAGAAAAACAATACCATTGTATGGCCCATCAGCGGTAACATGCGTACAGCAGACTGAACAGACACCCAGGTCATCTAGCCATAAAAGGTCTGGAGGCAATGTATTTGTTCTAAAAATTTATACTATTTCTAAATGAAATATAATAGCAATAGCATTTAGACTTATATACTGCCCCATAGTGCTTTGCAGCACACTCTGGGTGGTTTACAGTGTCAGCCTATTGCCCCCAACCATCTGGGTCCTCATTTTATTGACCTCAGAAGGATGGAAAGCTGAGTCAACCTCGAGTCCCATCATGATTGAACTCCAGACTGTGGGCAGAATTAGCCTGCAATACTGCATTCTAACCACTGTGCCACCACTAATGCTAATATAATGCAAATCTACATCACCTTTTGATGTTACTTCCTCTTTGTATTTTACTAGCAGTCCACAAATAAACACCCTATTCATGAAACCCCTCAACTGTATAATGTGGTCTGGCAGGTATTGGGATCCATGTTCAGTAAAAATAGGAGAAACACTGAATCCCCATCATTATCATGCAAGGTGATGGTGGCCTCATGGATTAAGAAGGTGATCTGTGTTGAACCGTTGCTCCCATGCCACTAAATAGATGCAGGGTGGAATCAATTAAAATAGAAATTTATATCTCTCCAGTGCAGCATGCAGCATTAGTGAATATATATTTTGGGGGGTGGCATCATTTAAGCTTTATTTCAAGTGGCCACTGTGAGTTCTTAACAGGCCATTATCAAAAAACAGATTAAGGAATAATTCTCAAGTACCTGGCATGACACAATACACAGGTGGCTGGCTGGCTCTGGTATAGGGCATGTCAAACTCCTTAGATTATTAATCCGAATTCCCTGTTTGCATGTACTGTTAATTCAAGGCCAAGATTTATACATCTTACCTTATTTCCATTTTGCCTTGAAGTGTTTCACAGTAAATCCTTCAGAAAAATGTAGCATTGGTGTTGCCAATCCAGAGCTGCTGTCTATAAACTAGAGCTCTTGCATGTCCTACTGACAGTGATTTTTAAAGTATCCTCTTCTATATTAACCCCTCCCCCCCAAAAAGGAGCATTCTTTTTACGAATGCCTTAAAAAAAGTGAAGGGAAAGAATCCAGATAGGTATGGGATTGTGAAACAGGGAATGAGGTTGAGGCAACTGTAGGAAGTCCCTCTTTGACACAGAAAGGCTTCTGATAAGACTTCATATAGCAGGAAACTCAACAACCTAAAAGAGGCCCTGATTTCCACTGATGTGGTATAGTGTTATAAAAATACCCTTGCTATGGCCATGAGCTGATTGGGGCCTCCAGAAATGTACTCTTAAAACATAGAAAGCTCTCAGCCAGAGATAGTCCACCAAGCCCGAAACATGATGTTATCATTCATATACAGCTGCCTCTAAAAATAGAAGGATCACTTCTCCTCTCTTCCTCAACACATCTAATAATATAACATTTTATTGCAGCACAAGTTTCTATTTGCAGAAGAGGAGAAACATGCAACTTAACAATGTCGTGCTTTACTAGATGTTACCCAAGGGAAAGAGACATTGGCAAGTTTAGTCCATCTGTCCTGGTCCATTCTTTGCAGGCAGTCTGAGAAACCAATATTTGGAAACCGGCATATGAAATGAAAGGCCCGAAAAGCTAATAAGTGAGATATCTAACTCAGCACCAGCATCCTCCAGAGATGTAGACTCTCATTATCTAGATATATCAACTGACACGTTGATTAGACCAGATTGGTGCGGTGAAGCAATTTGAGGACAGCTAAGCAATTCTACTCATCCTGCATGTTCTAGCAGTACTGAATTAAACCACAGAACAAGTTGTTGTGTTCCTTGGAAGATTAAGGCAATCTACTGTATTTGTTTTATAAGACCAAGGCAACGTTTTGCTAAAGATCTATTCAAAGACTGTCAGTGGTATACACGGAACTGTCACCATGGCAGAGATTTTACAAAAAGACAACGTGTTCTAAGCAGTGAAAGCTGGGGAGGAAATAGCACTCGAGGGTCAAAGATTCATAGTGTTTCCACATTTAGCCTCAGTGCAGATCAACAAGAGGAAGCCCGAAATCAAGCTTCAGCAGGTGCTTCCTACTCATCTAATTGATTCTTTTGTTTATTGCCTGGAATGAGTCAACGGTAATGTTCTGTTGAATTTCATGTCTCCTGCCCTGGAAGAATTTTCTTCGGAGGAAGATCTACAGCAATTTAGCTTAGAGGATCAGGAATAGAAAGCTACTTCTGAAAACCTCCAGAATGTGGGATGTGAATGTTACAACACTGGATGTTTTAAAGAAGAGATTGGACAGCCATTTGTCTGAAATGGTATAGGGTTTCCTGCCCAAGCAAGGGGTTGGACTAGAAGACCTCCAAGGTCCCTTCCAACTCTGTTGTTCTATTCCAGAGGTCTTCAAACTTGGCCGTTTTATGACTTGTGGACTTCAATTCCCAGAATTCCTCAGTCAGGCACCCTGGCTGAGGAATTCTGGGAGCTGAAGTCCACAAGTCCTAAAACGGCCACGTTTGAAGACTTCTATTCTATTATTCTGTTCTATTCTGTTCTGTTCTGTTCTGTTCTGTTCCACCTTTGAAGTAGGACAGGAATGTCTATTCCTTTACGGCAGATGTAACATTATTAAACCACTGGATGAACCTCTTGCATAGGTGGCAGAGGGACATTCCTTCGTAAAAGAATGTCCATCTGAATGAAAATATTTCCCACAAATAATTGGTTTCTTAAGTAGCAGGGCCTAGAAAGCAGCAACCCCAAGAACAGAAGTAGGCTGTCAAGCTAAGCTAGATGATAAAAGTGGAGGTGTCTGGGTCAAGAGAGCTTGGTAAGGTTTACCTTCATCTACTCTGGCTCTTCAGTGTTGCCACAGGATGTTGGTAGAAAGAATAGTTTATACTTTTCTTGATCTGAAGGAGGAGAACGTCTTCGGAACATCACATTAAGGCCTCCTCGGGAGTGGTGGTCTCTTCCTTCAGGGCTGACCTTTGGAAAGGTAACATTAAATGTAGGGAACTCTTGAAAGAACCTCTTCATGGGTGAGGTGAGGACTCTTGATTTCCTTCTTTCTTTATGGATGCTGCTAATAATTTGGAGAGGAGGGATGGGGTCTTCAGTTACAGCAATTACAGATAGAAGGAAGTATGGCACTAGGCATTTGCATGCCAAGTAAAAGGGGGGAAAAGTTAGATATTATTTGCTTCTTTTTTTTTTTTTTTTTTTTATTATTTTTTTTTTTTCAATATAAAATTTTATTGTTTTTATCATAAAAAAAAAAGAAATACATCACAGATATTACACAATGTTATAACCCATCCCCCCACCCCCCGGACTTCCCAAACCAACCTAGGCTAATATTCAAATACAAGTAAACAAATATTAATATCTCTAACTCCAAAGTCTAAACTTAAACAATCCATCTCCTCNTTTCAAGATCAGCCAAGTATGTCTCAGTGCTGTAGCCACATTTTGTTTCCAGCAAGAGGCCTGCATTTTCCACTGTGAAACATAGCAATAGGATAGTGATTTGTCTGATTTGAAAAATTGTCAAAGAACAGTACTCTCTTTCAAGGCATCCTCTGTTTGAAATCTTCCATATGGCTCAAGCTAGTTTAAAAATAACTGCAGAAAGAAAAACAATACCATTGTATGGCCCATCAGCGGTAACATGCGTACAGCAGACTGAACAGACACCCAGGTCATCTAGCCATAAAAGGTCTGGAGGCAATGTATTTGTTCTAAAAATTTATACTATTTCTAAATGAAATATAATAGCAATAGCATTTAGACTTATATACTGCCCCATAGTGCTTTGCAGCACACTCTGGGTGGTTTACAGTGTCAGCCTATTGCCCCCAACCATCTGGGTCCTCATTTTATTGACCTCAGAAGGATGGAAAGCTGAGTCAACCTCGAGTCCCATCATGATCGAACTCCAGACTGTGGGCAGAATTAGCCTGCAATACTGCATTCTAACCACTGTGCCACCACTAATGCTAATATAATGCAAATCTACATCACCTTTTGATGTTACTTCCTCTTTGTATTTTACTAGCAGTCCACAAATAAACACCCTATTCATGAAACCCCTCAACTGTATAATGTGGTCTGGCAGGTATTGGGATCCATGTTCAGTAAAAATAGGAGAAACACTGAATCCCCATCATTATCATGCAAGGTGATGGTGGCCTCATGGATTAAGAAGCTGATCTGTGTTGAACCGTTGCTCCCATGCCACTAAATAGATGCAGGGTGGAATCAATTAAAATAGAAATTTATATCTCTCCAGTGCAGCATGCAGCATTAGTGAATATATATTTGGGGGGGTGGCATCACTTAAGCTTTATTTCAAGTGGCCACTGTGAGTTCTTAACAGGCCATTATCAAAAAACAGATTAAGGAATAATTCTCAAGTACCTGGCATGACACAATACACAGGTGGCTGGCTGGCTCTGGTATAGGGCATGTCAAACTCCTTAGATTATTAATCCGAACTCCCTGTTTGCATGTACTGTTAATTCAAGGCCAAGATTTATACATCTTACCTTATTTCCATTTTGCCCTGAAGTGTTTCACAGTAAATCCTTCAGAAAAATGTAGCATTGGTGTTGCCAATCCAGAGCTGCTGTCTATAAACTAGAGCTCTTGCATGTCCTACTGACAGTGATTTTTAAAGTATCCTCTTCTATATTAACCCCTCCCCCCCAAAAGGAGCATTCTTTTTACGAATGCCTTAAAAAAAGTGAAGGGAAAGAATCCAGATAGGTATGGGATTGTGAAACAGGGAATGAGGTTGAGGCAACTGTAGGAAGTCCCTCTTTGACACAGAAAGGCTTCTGATAAGACTTCATATAGCAGGAAACTCAACAACCTAAAAGAGGCCCTGATTTCCACTGATGAGGTATAGTGTTATAAAAATACCCTTGCTGTGGCCATGAACTGATTGGGGCCTCCAGAAATGTACTCTTAAAACATAGAAAGCTCTCAGCCAGAGATAGACCACCAAGCCCGAAACATGATGTTATCATTCATATACAGCTGCCTCTAAAAATAGAAGGATCACTTCTCCTCTCTTCCTCAACACATCTAATAATATAACATTTTATTGCAGCACAAGTTTCTATTTGCAGAAGAGGAGAAACATGCAACTTAACAATGTCGTGCTTTACTAGATGTTACCCAAGGGAAAGAGACATTGGCAAGTTTAGTCCATCTGTCCTGGTCCATTCTTTGCAGGCAGTCTGAGAAACCAATATTTGGAAACCGGCATATGAAATGAAAGGCCCGAAAAGATAATAAGTGAGATATCTAACTCAGCACCAGCATCCTCCAGAGATGTAGACTCTCATTATCTAGATATATCAACTGACATGTTGATTAGACCAAATTGGTACGGTGAAGCAATTTGAGGACAGCTAAGCAATTCTACTCATCCTGCATGTTTTAGCAGTACTGAATTAAACCACAGAACAAGTTGTTGTGTTCCTTGGAAGATTAAGGCAATCTACTGTATTTGTTTTATAAGACCAAGGCAACATTTTGCTAAAGATCTATTCAAAGACTGTCAGTGGTATACACGGAACTGTCACCATGGCAGAGATTTTATAAAAAGACAACGTGTTCTAAGCAGTGAAAGCTGGGGAGGAAATAGCACTCGAGGGTCAAAGATTCATAGTGTTTCCACATTTAGCCTCAGTGCAGATCAACAAGAGGAAGCCCGAAATCAAGCTTCAGCAGGTGCTTCCTACTCATCTAATTGATTCTTTTGTTTATTGCCTGGAATGAGTCAACTGTAATGTTCTGTTGAATTTCATGTCTCCTGCCCTGGAAGAATTTTCTTCGGAGGAAGATCTACAGCAATTTAGCTTAGAGGATCAGGAATAGAAAACTACTTCTGAAAACCTCCAGAATGTGGGATGTGAATGTTACAACACTGGATGTTTTAAAGAAGAGATTGGACAGCCATTTGTCTGAAATGGTATAGGGTTTCCTGCCCAAGCAAGGGGTTGGACTAGAAGACCTCCAAGGTCCCTTCCAACTCTGTTGTTCTATCTCAGAGGTCTTCAAACTTGGCCCTTTTATAACTTGTGAACTTCTACTCTGGCTCTTCAGTGTTGCCACAGGATGTTGGTAGAAAGAATAGTTTATATTTTTCTTGATCTGAAGGAGGAGAACGTCTTCGGAACATCACATTAAGGCCTCCTCGGGAGTGGTGGTCTCTTCCTTCAGGGCTGACCTTTGGAAAGGTAACATTAAATGTAGGGAACTCTTGAAAGAACCTCTTCATGGGTGAGGTGAGGACTATTGATTTCCTTCTTTCTTTATGGATGCTGCTAATAATTTGGAGAGGAGGGATGGGGTCTTCAGTTACAGCAATTACAGATAGAAGGAAGTATGGCACTAGGCATTTGCATACCAAGTAAAAAGGGAAAAAAGTTAGATATTATTTGCTTCTGTCCTCCAGACTGCAAGTGCTTTTGTTAAAAAAGTTAGGCTGGTGTGCATTGTAATAAGCCATGATGGATGAGAAGACTGACCTGGTATATGTAACCAAGCTTTGGCTTTGGGACTGGAATGTCTGAGCTCGGTATAGCATAGGACAGATCAAAGGGTTGGAGAGAGGAAATTGCAGCAGTCTAAAGGTATTCTTTCTCTCTCTACAGACTTCCTGTCCATTCAAGTGTCAATCTCAAATGATTGTCTCCTCTGATGGACATTTGAGACTAAGAGAAGATTCTTTGGTCACCACACATCTCTTTTCTCTTCCTTTTTCTCTCTCTCTCACACAACCTGATCTCTAAGTGACATGCTTTTTTTTTTTTTCAAATGACTTGCAGCTTCCTGACTTTTGGCCCAGCAAGAAATCAGATAGAAGAATTGGCAGCTCCTGTCACATATTAGGTGGACACTTTAAGGACATGCATCGATTGTACTCATCATGGCTTAAGACGGTTGATTTGACAGTTCCATTTGGAGAGGTAACCAAGAGACTATCAGATCTGTTGGATGACCTTCAAGTTTAAAAATGTGTGGATATATAGACAAGGTTCTTGGTAGAGTTCAGCAGACTGCCTGTTTCTTCCACCCTTGATTTTCATGGCTTATTACATCTAGTAGAAAGGAAGATCCAAGAGGTTAGAAGTTCCTCCTTATAAGAAACAGTTCCAGTCTCATCCAATTGCTTAGTAAGCAATTTTTGCCAAACTGCTATGCTGCTGTGGTTAACCCCTCTTCAGAGATAGAAAAAGGGGATTGGAAAGTATCTATTGTTGGCTTAAGAAGGAAAAAAAATAGTCTAAACTCAATCTATCGAGCAGCTTGTTTCTTTTCTTTATTTTATTCTGATACACTGAATGTACAGTTGTGGTTGATCCATGGAACAGAGTATCCAGACACCCAGGAGGAAGAAACTGAAAATTTGTATTCTGGTAAGAACAAGGGCTATAATGGGTGAGGTGAATGCAGACTTCGCTTTAAACAGAGAGGCAAGTATAATTAGTTTTTTTTTAAAAAAAAATGTTATTTACCTGAGACCCAGCTAGAACAAAGGAATGACTGAAAAATATAATATATAAAAATATATTACACTTTCTAGCTTGCTAGAAATAAAATTGTGTGAATTCCCATCTGTGATGATTTGGTCTGCTTTTTGGACTGTGGTTTTGAACTTCAAATTTTAATTACGGCTTGCCCTGTTACCTGAATTCACTTCTTTCATCCATGCCTCTCTCTGATGTTGCTTCAACTCTCATTTTTATTGCTCTGCTGACGATACCTCTCGGTTTTTCTAAACTATCTATATATGGCTTCCCTCAATTTTTGCTAATTGAGCAGAGAGGTTTAGCCTTGGGCATGGCGTATACCCTGAGTAGCATGGATTAGATCGGTGGGTGTCTGGATACTCTGTTTCATGGATCAACCGCAACTGTATATTCAGTGTATCCGAGTAAAAGAAAAGAAAAGAAACAAGCTGGTCGATAGAAAGAAACTACTCTACTTATTAAGGTTGATCAAAACAAAGAGGAAGTGATTTGAACTTTAAAGTATATTGCTTGGGTAGATTTGCATTTTGCTTAAGATACAGGCTCTGACAACTGCACACTCTTGTTACTAGTGGTTTTGCTTAACTGAAGTCAGTGTACTGGGTGTACATTTCAGAGAAGGCCTTCTTTATTAGCAACCCAGACAAGTGATAAAAACAGCTTTATGGAGTTCACAGTAAAGGACATCAACCACTGGAGAGCTCCAGGTTCATTTTGGAGGTGGGCAGGGAGTCACAAGTTCTGCAGGTCAGGTTTAGTCTATCCAGCAATATGCAAATTCCAATTCTTACTGCTAATAGCATTGTAAAGGGCTATCAGTCTTGTGCTGCAGAATTCCAGATTCACCACCAGAGGGCAGCAGAGACTTGGGTTTTTATGCATCTCTTTACAGCCATCTAGCGGTCATCCAGATGTTTGCAGGGCAGATCTGATAGTCCCTCTAAATCAGGGGTTCCCAATCAGGGGCGCGAGACAATATTCCAGTGCAAAAACTTGAGTTTTCAAAATTATAGTGTATATGCATAATTTGTTGCTGTTGAACTTTTGTAAGGGGTGGGAGAATATATCAGAAGCGTTCTAGGGGCGCGGGGTATAGAAAAGGTTGGGAACCGCTGCTCTAAATAATGTTACTTTGAATCACAAAATTGGAAGGTAATGTAGAGATCATATAGTCCAAATTCCTGCTCATGATCCACTGGAGCATCTCTGAAAAATGAACATCCAGCCTTTGTCTGAACATGTGTAGAGAAGGAGGATTTGTCACATTGGGTGGCATCCTGTTCTATGGCTGATGGCTCATATAATTGGTTATTCCTCCTGATGTCCAGCCAGAGCCTCCTTCCTTGCAGATTTAAATTATTGTTCTGGTCCTCCCTTCTGAAGCAATAGAGTAATAGTGTAGTTGTGAGAGGGATCTTGGAGTCCTAGTGGACAATCACTTAAATATGTAGCTGCCAAAAAAGCCAACAGAGTCCTAGGCTGCATTAACAGAGGGATAGAGTAAAGATCATGTGAAGTGTTAATACCACTCTATAATGCCTTGGTGAGGCCACACTTGGAATACGGCATCCAGTTTTGGTCATAACGATGTAAAAAAGATGTTGAAACTCTAGAAAGAGTACAGAGAAGAGCAACAAAGATGATTAGGGGACTGGAGGCTAAAACATATAAAGAACAGTTGCTGGAATTGGGTATGTCTAATTTAATGAAGAGAAGGACTAAGAGTGACATGATAGCAGTGTTCCGATATCTCAGGGGTTGCCACAAAGAAGAGGGAGTCAACCTATTCTCCAAAGCACCTGAAGGCAGGGCAAGAAGCAATGGATGGAAACTAATCAAAGAGAGAAGCAACCTAGAACTAAGGAAAATTGCCTGACCAAACAATTAATCAGTTGAATGACTTGGTTCCAGAAGTTGTAGATGCTCCTACACTGGAAGTTTTTAAAAAGAGATTGGACAACCATTTGTCTGAAATTGTATAGGGTCTCCTGCCTGAGCAGGGGCTTGAACTAGAAGACCTCCAAGGTCTCTTCCAACTCTGTTATATTGCTATTCCGATTATAAGTTTATGTCTCATTTGTGTCTCCACCCATCAAATATTTGAAGAATGTTACCATAGCTTATTCATCCTTGCAAACAAACCTAGATCTTTTAATCTTTCTTCATAGGGTAGTCTGAAGATCCTTCACCTTAATTTACTGCAATTTGTCATTTTTCCCTTTTTCTGTCATGCCCAGAACTAAACACACTACTGTAAATGGGTTCTGTATAGGACAGACTGGATTGAAACAGTTACTTCTTATAATCTGGACTCTGTGCTCCTGTTAATGCTAGCCAAGGTAGCATTTGCCTTTTGACCATCTATAATTCAGCCCTTGACGTAGTGCAGACCAGGAAATCAAAGTTATGAATGCTAACACTATTTTTATTACGAGGTTATAGTAACAGAATCTTCCAAGTCTGAATGCATCTCCCTGTTTTTATCCTAGAGAGAACTAGGGAGGGTCAAGACTGAGAAAGTTTTATCAAATTACATTCCTGCTTTGGATTCAGATTGGGGCTCTTCTTATTCTTCAAGGTTATTCTCATAGTCCGTTATGCTACATCACACTTCTGGCTCCCATTGAACTTAGTGGTTGACAAGGAAACCCAGAATCTTTTCACATGTATTACTACTAGCAAGCATCGTCTTACATGTTTTCTACCCCAATGCAGAATTTTGCATTTCTCCCTATCGAATTCCACCATTTAAGTTCACTGCTCAAATCTCTCTGGAATTTGTTGAATTCTCTCTTTTGTATAATATTTCAGCCAACCGTTACCGTCTTGTGCCATTTGCAAACTTCATAAATGTTGCCTGAACATCTTCATCCAAGGCATTGGTAAAAATGTTGAGCAGCAGAAAGCCCAGAATTTTTTATTTTGCCTTAGTGATTCAGCATAGATTACTGAGTTTGGGCACAGTAGATTTTATTGTAACAGCCCATTATCATTCATATTTTAGAAGTGGGAATTAAGACCTAGCTAGGGAAGATTTAAGTATCTCAGACACAAAATAACGGGCTGACCATAACCTTTGAGAAAAAATGTTATTAAGATGTCCGCATACATAGACATGCTGCTCTTAGCTCTTTCCTTTCGATATACTGCTTTGCTACTGACAGATTCATTCCTATAAACTCTGCTGAGTCTACTGTACACACATCCCTAATTGTTTAAGTGAGGGTTGCATTCCCTCGGAGAAATCTCCGAAACGTTCTGTTGTATGTCCTTCAGTGTACACTGTACAAGTGGCATCTGAGGCCGAGGGCACTTTTGCCATCTTTGGGTTGGCACTGCTGTTAATCAAAGAGGATTTCAAACCTACATCTTTGTCAGTGTTCTCGGAAACTGGCAGGAATTCAACCCTGCAGGATTTCCTGCAGGTGAAGCAGGTATTGTGTCATTAAAAACTACGCCTGCCCCATAGCATGTTTTTCAGTGAGTGCAAAGTAGGGGTGGATAGGATTCTGACCCATGCAAGGTTCAGGATTAAGTAATGATGTTAATATTGAAATAGCTATATGGGTTGTCATTTGCTTCTGGGCACAAGCTAAGATGTAGGTGGTTTATCTTTAAAGCTCTAAATGGCATGTGTTTGTGTTAGTGTGAGCGTTCGGTCTTAGTGACTGCCTAGACAAGTTCCTGAAGTTTTCTTGGCAAGATTTTTCAGAAATGGGTTACCATTGCCTGATGCAATCGTAAGGAAGATGACCTTGATGGAAGCAGGCAAGAAGTATTACCCAAAGCAACAAAGGGAAGCATTGTAAGTCCACAATAAACCAAGAGGCTTCGACAGACACTTTCCTGGTTCATATGAGGACAAGAAGGGGAGGAGATACAGCACAACAGACTTGTCAGATTCCATTATTATAGCCACGTTGTATAAAAGGAGTTTCAGTCTTCCTGTAGAACTGATTTCCTGGTCTGGTGTTCCTGGTGGGGCTGACACTTCTTCTTAGGGCTGAGAGAAAGCAACTGGTACCAAGGTCAACCAGCCACCTTTATGCCTATAGTGAGACTAGAACTCATAGCCTCCCACTTTCTAGCCTGGTGTTTTAATGACATTGCACTGGTTCTTGCTAAATATTTAGGGCCTGACTATCTACAAAACCAGCTCTCGACTTAAAAATCTACTTTGTTGCAGGTCAAAGTTCAGCAAATCTTTACCAGGATTTTAATTGCTACAAATCATGGTTGTCCAACCTTTTGGCTTGCCTGGGCCGCATTGAGTGAAAAAGGAATTGTTGGAGTCCACACATAAGATGTACAATATAATATAGTTAATATATAAATAACAAGCTTCCTTTATTTTTTAATATTTTTATATTTTCTTGTGGGGCCGCATTACTATGTATTACTATGTGACTCACGGGCTGTGGGTTGAACATACTTCTATAATTATTTTTCTGAGTGTTTTATTGTTAATTTGAATTTTTGATTATAACTTTATATCCTAATTTAGTTCCATTTTTATTAGCTGCCCCAGGTGTTTCTCCAGAGGTGAAAGGCAGGATATAAATCAAATCAAATAATCAGGGAACTTTTTTTTCAATAAACTTGAACATTCTTGGAGACTCTTCATCACAGGGCATCCTTTCACTATATCAATGACTTTAATAAAATACAACAATGACAATAAAATTGTAACAACGATAATAACAGCAATAATAATGCAACATTGTATGTTTTGAAATCTAGAAGGAAAACTACCCACTGGTCCTTGTTTAGAAAACAACAGTTTTAGTAGCATAACAAAATCATCATCACGTCACCCAGAGTCATTGGGAGAATATAAATTGAATACACTTAATTCTTCTCCTTCTCCTTCTCTTTCTTCATCTTGTAACACAATTTTTGAAAACTAGTAGGTATTTCAAAAGTCTTTTCCCCATGAGATCTTGTGACGTGGCTTTTAAAACAATCCAATTAACATTATGATATAAAAAAATCCATACCTTGACATAGAAATAGGTGTCTTTCACAATGTTTTAAGGCAATATTAAGTCTTTAATATACTTGGACTCCTTGGATTTGCCCCATCTCCACATATCACCATTATAGTTGAATTAGCAAATATGTTTCATACAACGTATGGATGGGAAAAAGGCATCCATATTGGATCTGAATTAATTATCACTTTTTCCTTACGTTAACTGGCAGATAATTCTAAATCTTTATTAATTACTTCCTTAACTCCTTCATTATCCAACAAGTTTTTGGCATGCAGCCATCAGTCACCAACTGTTCGTTTCGAAATATGCAAAATCTTAATGCTTATATCATTGAGCCAATAAGTGTTCCTCCCAGTTATTTTATTTCAGTGAATTGAAGTTCTCAAATTCACCCTCAGTTTTAAAAATCACAGAAACTAACAATGCATGACAAGAGAAAATATACATCTTAGACAAACAAATTGACTTATATCCATATTAGGCAAGCAACTTATCTATAAGATCGCTTTTCTCCTGCCCATTCAGTAAGATCGGGAGAGGCTGGCAGACTTTAGGTCCCAATTGTAAAGCATTGTCATTGTGCAACCTATGAAGTCTACCTTATGTGCAGTTGTGTCTGTTTGAGGGAAGAGTGTTTTTGCCTGTTCGTATGGCCAACTCTGTTGGATATTCATAAAGCTGTAAAAACCTTGGTGTCTCAGCAGACCCTGGAATTGAATCAAGAGATTTAATGCCTGATGCTGTTTGATGGGTAGGGAGAGTCCCGTAGTAGGGAATTAGTGGCATAATCAGCCTTTGTCTTTAATCAAAGCTGTCCAGCATCCTGTTTCTCACGATGACCATTTGGATCCTTCTGGAACATGTGGGTAATATCTCCACCTGTTTTTATTCATTTGTGTTGAAAAGCAAATTCCTCTACTTCTGGATCATAAAGAATTTACAGGTAGTAAGAGCTGATTGCTATGTCTTCTAAAACTTGATCAATTTTTAATCACTTCTAACTGAAAGAGAAGGGAAGAGGGAAAGGAATTGGGATAATTAAAAAAATATAATTATAGAGAGGGAGGCTAAAGCACATGCATCTGTACTTATGATGATTAGCTAGTTGATTTCACCAATATAAGCTGTTCACACTACATCAGTGGCAGGTAACCTATCAGCAACCCAAGTGCTTGCCTACTGAAGCAACTTCTGCTTCCATTATCATTCCTTGCCAACTTTTGATAAAAAGCGGCAAGTGGATTTCTGTCCTGAATTGATCACATTTTCTTACTAAGAAACTACTAACCCATTCTTCTCTCATTGTCTGGACAAGAAAACATTATTTGCTATATCCTAGCAGGTTAAGATGGTCTCCAGGCCAAGGTTAGACACAGGACTGGTTGGATATGTATGTATGTATGTATGTATGCAGTGGTGGAATTCAACTGGTTTGTACCACTTCGGCAGAACCAGTAGCTAATTTTTTGTTGCCCAGGTCCAGAACGGACTTCTGGAAGTGGCATCCACACAGAGAACCAGTTGTTCACATATTTCAGGCATGTCAAACTGCTGGCCCACAGGTCGTATGTGTCACTTTGAAACTGTGCCTAACCCATTGCCGGCAATGGGGAAAAACTCACGATATCAACATCTGAATAGAGTTAAAACAATATAGTACAATTTAAGGTAATCATTATAATATGGTAGAGATACAGAGCCTTATACTACCCAGGAAGATTGTTTATCTATTGTCCACTACTACCTTTTTTATTTCTAGCAGATTTCTAGAGATATGTATGTATTTATGCCTATAATTATGAATTATGTGTGTTGTGTGTATAAACGTGTTCCAGTGCTGGCAACCAAAGAGTTTTAGTAGTTTATAATAAAATGATCTTCACTATCATCTGCTTGTATATTTGATCTTTCTTCACTGGAGATACTGGGTTTGAAATGGGACCTCTAACACATGAATCATGTGACATAGCACCAAGTTTTGGTTCCAAAGAGCTTCCACCCCAAACCAGAAACACTATTATTAAACTCTGTTGAGTAGGGATCTTCAAACTTGGCCCTCAGCCAGGCACGCTGGCTGAGGAATTCTGGGAGTTGAAGTCCACAAGTCATAAAAGGGCCAAGTTTGAAGACCCCTGCTGTTGAGAAAGCAGCTTTCTAATAAAAGCAACCTTGATAGTGGGGAACCGAATGAACTCCCCACTGTCAGGTGAGGTTACAACTTGGAGCTTGTACGTACAGGCAGTTTTGCTTTATTTTTGCACCAATGTCCTTGTTTCAATGGAGAGAAAGATGCCATTTCAAGACAAGAAGCGCTGCTTCAGAAAGAGTAAAAACTTACGTGATGTTCTGTTCTGCCTCCCATCATTGTGGCATGCTGGTAGTAAGCAGAGGAGCCCAAAGGCAGAATTGACAACACAGGAGTTTGGAGGGCAATGGAAGTGTTGTGTTCTTTGTATTTCCCCCCCCTTAATCCCCTATGCATATCCTGATCACCCATTAAGGGTGATTGCCCTTCACCATTGATCGCCCATTAAGGGTGATTGCCCTTCACCATTGATCGCCCATTAAGGG
>NW_015387518.1:206330-207336 GCF_001527695.2 Protobothrops mucrosquamatus | reverse complement strand
ACCATGTGGCCCGCTCCTTGGTCGCTCCAGCCAGCATCGAGGATACCCCTTGGGCAGATATCCAACGTCTGCTGGCTGGTCAGTACGGGATCTCCGAAGGGTTCCAGGTCGCACGGAACCGCTTCTACAACCGACGACAATGGGTGGGCGAACCCATCAGGAAGTACCTCGGAGAGCTCCGATCGATCGCAGCCCGATGTGAGTTCGTCGCCCTGGAAAATATGCTGCGGGACCGACTCGTCATGGGTATGAGGGACGAGCACGTGAAGAAGCGACTCATCGTGCGGCGAAGTCTCACCCTCAGTGAAGCACTAGACGAGGCCCTCGCCGCAGAAGAGTCCGAATCCACGGCCACTGAGATGAGACGGGGTGACATCCATCGCACCCATCGCGAGCCAACCCCCGATCCGGAGGCCACCGAATCGGACGAGGCCGGCGAGGAAGAGACCGTCCATCGCACCGCTACCAGCCGGAAGCAGCAAGCATGGCGAGACGAGCGGGACAACCTCGAGTGTCCAGGGTGTCTGGGGAACCACACACGAGCAAACTGTCGGTTCCTAGACACCACGTGCAGCCGCTGCCTGAGGCGAGGACACATTGCAAAAGCATGCCGAGCCTCGCACCCGAGTTCCAGGAAACAGCGTTCGCCCCCACGGAGGCACACGTCTCCACCACGACGATCCCCACCGCGCTGCTCACCGCCACGCCGCTCGCCGCCCCATAGACCGTGTGAGACAAGATGGAAGGGTCAGCCCGACCCGAAGGGAGGCGCGACCAGAGAAGGGGCTACGACGACCAGGACGAGCACAAGGTGCACCACATGGTTGTCAGCCACACCAACTCGACTGGCGCGGAAAAGTTTTTCTCAACAGTCATGATCGGGAGGCGACCATGTAAGATGGAGGTGGATACGGGATCCATCTGTTCCATCATGTCGTGGGACAAGCTCAAAGGACTGCTGCCGGAGCTGTCCCACACCGCCCTGGAGAAACCAACGGGACGGCTC
>NW_015387518.1:185419-203740 GCF_001527695.2 Protobothrops mucrosquamatus | reverse complement strand
GCCCATTAAGGGTGATTGCCCTTCTCCATCTGCATACAGTTTCATGCCCGTTGCTGGTTGGCTAACTAGCAACAGGGTCTTGCCAGCCAATGAAATTGTGTGATTACAAGCCAGGGGAATCCCATAAAAGAGGGCTCCCCTGGCCCAGAGAGCCAGTCCGGATTTACTTCATGCCTTGCCAATAAACCAAGAGCTGACTGTCACTCGACTCGTGTCTTACTGCCTGCGCGATCTAACAGGAAGTGTCCTCCAAACTTGAGGAAATAGCAGTAATTTATCATCTTTTATTTTTGTGAAGTGGACGATGGGATACATGTTTAAATGGAATGACTCGCCTCTCCAGAAGTTGTGGATGCTCTAACACTGGATGTTTTTAAGAAGAAACTGGACAACCATTTGTCTGAAATGGCATAGGTTTTCCTGCCTGAGCAGGGGGTTGGACTAGATGACCTCCAAGGTGCCTTCCAACTCTGTTATTCTGTTAAGTACAGACCTGGGAGAAAGGGCTGGGATGTGGCACAGTTATTGGGTTCAGCTACTGACCAGAAGAGATTAGATAATGGTACATTTGTTAACTGTAAATGTACATTTAGGATCTGGATGTCTGAACAGATCTAAAAAGAGTCAAAACTTTCAGGATCAATTGTACTTTAAACTGGATTCAAAAGAATTGGGATATGGAAAGGCTGACCATTTGGGTGAGCCCAGAGAAGAGAGCCATTGGTTTGCAACTCTTCTTTAATTCAGTTCAGAAGTTTTGGAATCTGTCACCACATTGCTTTTGCTTATGAGCTGAAACAGTCTAACTCTAACTCTTTGGCTAATCTTATTGCTAGGATGCCATATTGATTTTCCTTGCAGCAATGGAAAACTATCCAGCTCTTCTTGAAGAACTAACCTCTTCAGGAATGCTGAATACATATTAGCAGAAGTGTATAAACTTTCAGTTAAAAGTTGTGTAAGAGAAACGCATAGCCAGAGCTAGGGGTGGGGTGGAGGGTTGGCCCAAGGAACAGCAGAGGGAGAGAAAGAAAGTTTTTATCATAAACCTGGTTCTGTACTCATATTATACCCACCTGGAACTCAGCACTGAAGAACAGATGGGCAGTAATATATATTTTTCCAGTTTGAAAACACCTATCATTGTTTCTGATTAAAACAATCCAACTCTCAGTTTGGTATACTCTTGACCACATACTGTACTAAACATATATTCTTAGCTCTTCACTTAGTCTCCTACTTTCAGAACTCAAACCCATTATTTCCCAAAGCTCATTTAAACACCTTCAGTGAGCAACATAAAATTACCTCCACTGTGTTTTCGGAAATAGATCCTAGCTTTCTTTTCTGTGTGTGTTTGTGTGTGTGTTTTCAAACAATTCTCGAGTTGCCAGCTACCCGGGTTATTATTGATAGTTTGTGTGTCAAATGTGCCATCTAGGAGGGAAGGGTGGGGTTTTTTAAAATGTTTTTGGAATAGTGACCTTACAAGAGGTTGAATAAACAAGAGCATTTACAAAAACAATGTAGCCATCATGACTATAAAACAGAAATGCCTTAACAAAATAATGAAGACATCCACTAACAGCAAATGAAATGCGACCTCTGGCTAGGACTTGATAGTGGCCCAATTGGAAAACTTTAAAAAATTGGATCAGCCTGAATAGGCACCGAGTAAACACAAGAAGTGCAACATGGTATTATTAAGCATAATGCACATTTAATGCATAATTTTATTGCAGCCAATTTCATGCTCCTGCCTCAAATGAGTCTGGCTCTCCTTTTGCTGGAGCAGTCCATACCATCAGCACCTCTTAAAAAGAATTGCAGGCCAGGAAGCTATCACTGGTCCAATCTTTTCCTCATTCCACACTTTCTGCTTCATAAACTCTCAGAGCTGGTAGTGAGATCTCATCCTTGTCCAACATTCAGTTTGTGAAATGCTAAACTCTTTTGGCAAGGTTTTCCTTGATGGGGATGCTGGAACATTATCATTTTATGCTGGTACTAATGAGTCAGTGGACCTTTGGGTCCGCAAAGCAGGCATCATCAAAATCTCAGGCTGGCGAGATGGCTCCTGCAGTCAATTACATATGGATTGTTTTGCAAATACAGTAAACTGAATGGATGGATAGATGGGTGAACAGATAGACAGACAGACAGACAGACAGACACAATTCTGTACTCCCTTTCACAAGACAGCGTACCTGTATTCTTACAGTGGTGGGATTCAGCCCGTTTGCACCAGTTCAGCAGAACCGGTAGTTAATTTCTTGTTGCCCAGGCCCAGAATGGACTTCCGGAAGCAGCGTCCACACAGAGAATCGGTTGTTCACATATTTGTATCCCACCACTGCCTTCTAACATAATTCTCAAATAAAGTGGACACATTTCTTATTACAGGTAGTCCTTGACTTATGACTGCAACTGAGCCCAACATTTCTGTTGCTCAGTGAAACACTGTTAAGTGAATTTTGCTCCATTTTTATGATCTTTCTTATCACAGTTGTTAAGTGTAACCACTGCAGTTGTTCATTTAGTAACATGGTTGTTAAGTGAATCTGGCTTCCCCATTGACTTTGCTTGTCAGAAGGTTGCAAAAGGGGATCGCATATCCTTTAGACATAGCAACCGTCATAAATATGAACCAGTTGCCAAGCATCTGAATTTTGATCACATGACCACAGAGATGCTGCAACAGTCATAAGTGTGAAAAATGGTCATAAGTCCCTTTTTTCAGCACCGTTGTAACTTTGAACGGTCACTAAACAAAATGTTGCAAGTCGAGGACTACCTGTATAGCCAAGAAGAGGGATTAACCTCTCATGGCGGCTTTCCTAAAATGGTAATTTATGCTGAGATTACATCTCCCAGCCTGGAGATGGGAGCACTCCAGCCCTAACAAAACAAGGAAACATGATTTAATCCTAGTGGGAAAAAATTCACAAGAATTGGAAAAAACAACTTATCCCTTAAGACTACAAAATAAATCTGAGGGCAAGAAAACAGATTGGATAAAATGGACTGTAGAGATGTCAGGAACATCGGAGAGAAAGGAAATGATAAGAGAAGCGGAGAGAAAGAAAAAGAAAAAGATTTTCAACAAACGTGGAAAGGCAGAAGCCCCATACAAAGACACTTCACCTGATTTACTTTTTATATCTACAGCAACATTTACGAACATACGGAAAAAACTTTTTTATTTCAGCAACATACATTGATTAAGAAAGATACTGGGCAAAGGAAAAAGACTAAAGTGGAAATCAAGAAAATAGATGATGGGACTTACCAGAGAGAATACTTAAAAAAAGAAACATTTGTTTGAATATGGTTAAAGAAATAGAAAAGTATATATATATATGTTATTCTAAGAGGGATGAATTCCCTAAATAATATAGTATGTTTTTTCCCCTTTTTTGTTCTCTTTCTTGATATGAGTACCGTATTTTCTGGCATATAAGACAACTTTCTAAACCCTGAAAATCTTCTCAAAAGTCGGGGGTCGTCTTTTACGCCCAGTCATCTTATACGCCGGAAAATACGGGTATTCTATTTTATTCCTTTACACATGTGGTTATATAAAAAAGTTGAAATGACTTAGATAAAGAAAATGTTTTAGATACTTAAATGTGATTGAATTTAAGAAAATTATAATGAGTAAAAAATGTTTTGAATAAGAGTTAAAGGACTAGATGACTAGATGAATTAAAAGAAATGTTTAAAAAGAATAAGAAATTTAGGAAATAAATATATATTAGGAGGGATATATATTTTAAGTAGTATGTTATTTTTTTATGTTTCTTTACTTTTGCTCTCCTTTTTGTATTGTTCTATCTATTCCTTAAGAAATGTAAAAGTGTGAGATAGTTCATATGAAAAAAGAGAGTTAAATTTTTAAATGTAATTAATTTTTGAGAAAATCTTAACCAGTAAGAATACCTAGAATTTGGTGGGAGAAACAAATTAAAATAAGGGCTGTAACAGGATCTATGATGAGGCAGCCAGAATGATTGGATAGAAAAGAAATATTATATTGATGTGATTATTATTTTTAGGAATATTGGGAAAAATTATACATTTAATTGTTATCTATCAAAACAATAAGAATTGTATTAACTCAATGTTTGCAAAAGAGGATATTTTGGGAAAAGAGGAAATCAACTAAAACCATTATGTGGACGATGGATTATAGAAACCAATTGTTAATGATTGTTTTACAAATGTAACCCAGACAACACACTGTTCACCAATTATTGTGATTTATGTTTTTTTTAAAAATCAACAAAATATATTACAAAAAAAATTGTCAGACTTCACTCAATAGGTAGAACTGTAACCAGTTAGGTAGGCGGATAAGAGCCCAAGAGCTCCTTATAAGTAAGCTTTTATTGAAGAAATATTAGGAAGCCATAATGAAAGAATTCTAGCAACTGTTGCTTTTTGAGAGCAAGCCCATATATAATAGTCCAATCCTTTTGTAGCACTTTCTCATTTCCATCCTACATAACAGATTATTCAGCCTCTTCTTTTGAACGGGAGTGCTGGCTTTCATTTGTCCCTTGTTGTTGTTTTTTCAGTGGGACAAATGGGTTGTCTTTTTTACTGGCTGTGCAAGAACTCCATCTCACCATTTTAAGCGCCGTCTTTAATAGTAAGAAGCAGGAGGTTTGCCTCAAATCCACCTGCATTTTAGACCACAACAAACGTTTCACCTTGAAAGAAAGAAAAAAGCAGAATTTACTACTGATGTTAGAGATGTTCCCTCCATTGGTGTGGACAGAAGACATCTTGCTGAGGACCTAAAAGTGCAAGCTGGTCTGCACTTAAGATACCCATCCAGGGCAACACGGACGTAAGCCACACAAGGCTTTGTACCCCTAAGTGAGCCTTATGTTAAGTCTGGAAAGCAACCTCATCGCTAGATATAGCTGGAGGTTTAAAATGTTGAATCTCTCCTTAAGGAGTAGATCTTTCTGGGCTCCCAAATCACATGCTGGGTTTTGTTGTGGGCGTTCTTCCTATGTAATTTTTGTTTTCTAGTCTTGATTATACTTTTGAAAATGGATAATGCTTTGTTGATACACCCTTTGTTTGTTTCATTTTGAAAATAATCTATTCATTTTGCCTACGAAATATGGGACAGAACTGGGATGCCCTATTGTGCACTTATAATAAAAGGACTATGCCAGTAAAGCAGCTTTCTGATGCTGGGAGAGAAGAAACAGCCTGGACTTTTTGTTTCCTTCAGTCGATGGCTGCCATTATTTCACTATGAAGCTTCGTGCTCAGATGCCAAACAGGCGTAAAAGTGTGTTGCACAAAGAACAAAATCCTTTAAAAAAAAATATCTAAATGAGGCT
This sequence comes from Protobothrops mucrosquamatus, assembly GCF_001527695.2. NCBI lineage: Eukaryota > Metazoa > Chordata > Lepidosauria > Squamata > Viperidae > Protobothrops > Protobothrops mucrosquamatus. The sequence goes on along the minus strand of NW_015387518.1, from coordinate 198,380 downwards.
GAGGCAAAACAGTAAGCGTGAAGCCAGCAATGGTGATTTAAGTGCATACATGCATCTTCAATAATGTTTGAGGCGCAAATTGCATTCCTAAACGTAGGAGATGGCTTTGCACATTTAAGGAATTATGGATGATCAAAATGTACCCTTTGTGCTGTGTTTTCTTCTCCTTTCCCCTGCCAATCAGTTAACTGAAGGCTATATTTGATTCAAGGGGCATATTCACAAAATGTAAAAGTCATGCAATTTTTACTTAAAAAGAAGGACATAGGCTTCAATCACTCTTTTCATTCGTTAAAAGAAAGAAGGACTTGGAGTGCTAACTGATCAGACGTCTTCAAAATAAGTCACAATCACACGCCAGAGACAGAAGAAGGGGAAAAACAAAACAAAAAAAAAACCACAGAGAAAGGCAAAGAATGTGTTTTTAATGTGTTTGCAAGGAGCTGTAAACAGGAAGGAGATAGAAATGAAATATGCTGAAAGGTAGCTTGGCAATTGTAATGCTTCCATCTGAGGAAAACAGTGAGCGATTCAGGAGAATTAATGACAGAGCAGGAGAAAGTAGATTTGAATCTGTTGGAAGATTCTGAATGATTTGTAGCAAGATCTGACTCCAAATTATTTGAACAATAGCTGCGACAAAATGGCATTCCTGCCACCATCAATTGTGTCTTTGAAAGGAAGAAAACCGGTGGAGGTGATTAAGCAGACACTGGTTCTTATTCAGTGGAATAAAGCGGAGTTCCTTGTGGGTTTGCTATTCAAAAACATAGTCCGGGGCAGCACCTTGACTGGAGTTCATTATTCATAGCTCTCGAGAATGAAATTGGTGCTTAGTAGGAAGAAGACAAAGAGTACAATAGAATACCATGAGAGTACAAAGAACTAGGGTTACTCTATTTGCGCTGCAAACATCTGCATGACCACCAGATGGCTATCAAGAGCTACAGATTTCTCTGTATCTTTGCTGCCACCTACTGGTAGTTCAGATTGTTGCAGCCCAGTTACAATAACCTATAAAGAAGACATCTGAAGGAGAAATAGGTAATGACTGAAATGCCAAGTGTTTTTGACAAGCAAGAGCAGTAATAAGGTCCAGTTGCTACTGAGCCAGATTTTTTTCCAATTATGAGGAATGAATGGCGCTTCAACTCATCATGCTTCTATACTTTCTTTTTGTTACAGGATGCCTGCTGGGCCATTATTTGGAGGAAGCAGAGATCATTTAGTCTTCTCCATGGCAATTTGCCTGATCTCCATTCAGTGATTTAATTTTTTCACAATCAGTTTCACAACAGGTAAAGAAAATTCCAATGCTTGTTTTTCTGTTTATTGAAGCAGCTTGCACCTTCCTTCGCATTCTACCACAGGTAAAAATGACAGTAGACAGGCTTTCAGCTCAGATGTCTCAGAAGGTCTCAGAGGTCTATACTGTCTGTCTGGAAAATGCCAACATACTTGAGCACAGTGGTGAGATTCAAATATGTGAACAACCAGTTCTCTGTGTGGATGCTGCTTCCGGAAGTCCATTCTGGGCCTGGGCAACAAAAAATTAGCTACTGGTTCTGCCGAAGTGGTGCGAATCGGCTGAATCCCACCACTGCTTGAGCATGAGAATGGAGGTTCCCCAATCTAAGTAACTGCCAATCAGGGATGGCAAGAGACTGGGCAAGGGAGAAGAAAATTATTGCTAAGGATCGTGTTTGAGGACTACCCATATCACATGTGTGAGGTTGGGAGACATTTGATGTAATCCAAAAGAATATTGCTCTCCAAAATTTTTCCCTCAGTGGAGCGGCCCTCTACTTGTCACTATAATGCCTGCTGGTAATAATGCCCACCCTGTATCCAGTAGCTTCCCTGATTGAACTGACTCAGAGAGCGAATCAGGAAAGGCTCTTTGTGTAAGAACGAATAACCTGAGATTTACTCTTGAAAGACAGAATTTCAGAAATTTTTAATTATTTCAAATTTATTTGCATCATCTCTGAGGACCTGGTGTAACAGCATTTGCCCTGGCTGCTCAATGCTTTCAGGATCAGTCTCATTCAAATGCAATTTCCTCGACTATTCATTGCAGACCAGCACTTGTAGAGCATGTGGGAAAGTCTTGGAAAAGCTGTTTAGATGCCATGATGTGTTTCTTCCTATAAAATTTAGAATAGTGCAAGCCATGGTTTTCTCTGTGACACTATACAGTAGGGAAACAAAAAGATGAATTCTGAAGAACCAGGATGTGAAGAATATGGACACTTTTGAACTTTAATATTGGAGAAGATTCCTGAAAATACCACAGACAGCCAAGGAGCCATTATCAAACAGAGTTCTCACTTGAGGTACAAATGACCAGGCTCAAATAATCTTATTTTGGACACCTTATGCAAAGAACCAGCTCTCTGGAAAAGACTCTAATGCTGAGAAAGGTGGAAGGAAAGAGAAGAGAATGACCAGCATTAACATGAATAAACTCACTTACAATGATAGATGCACCACTGGAAGGCCTGAAGGACCAGTTTAAGGACAGATCATCAAGGAGAACATCTATTTATGTAGTTGGTAAGAATCAACACTAACTGAAGGGCACACAATCAATCTATTAATCAATCAATCAATCAATCAATCAGATTTGTTCATTAATTGAACAGGGGGGATGGCAATGAGAGAAAGAAATATTGTTTAAAATAATCTCTGGGATGAAACAGTAAACCTACATTCAGAAAACCTTGTGAGTGACTGCAGGCTAACCCTCTTATAGAATCCCTTTGGAGGAGGAGTGATGAGTTTTAAGTACTGTATACCGAAGCACCAGAACATTGGAAACTCAATGTACAAAATACTCTCTATCAATGGAGGTACAGAAGAAAAGAAAAGTTATCTGTCCCGAGTTCAGATGGAAACTCTGCTGAAGCTGATCACAAGGGCTAGGACAGCGGTTCTCAACCTATGGGTCGCGACCCCATTTGGGGTCGATCGACCATTTCACGGGGGTCGCCAAGCAAGGCTGTCCGCCATTTTTTTCCCTTTTTCCGGCGGGTGCCTTACCTCCCTTGAGCTGGGCCAGCTGGTGGTCGGCCTGCTCCATCTCTGCCGCTTGCCAGCTACGCCTCGGCCGGCGCAGGGGGCAGAATCACGCATGCGCGGCGCTCCCGGGCAGGGAAAGTCCTCGACTTACGACTGGTTGGGTAGTCCTCGACTTACGACCGGTTTAGTCCTCGACTTACGACCGGTTGGGGGTCGCGGCATTAAAAAGGTTGAGAACCACTGGGCTAGGAGGTGATGGATATTAAGAGGTATTTTTCCCATGGATAACAGACTGCCCCATGGAATGCAGAAGTGTAGCTTAGGATCCCAATATATAGTATCAGTGTTGGATTTCAATGGAAAATTGTTTTTCTTTGCTTGGGATAGATACAGGGTGGCTTGTGGGCTGCAAAACCTGCCAAGAGTTGTGGCATTCTGCGGGTGAACTAAAAAAAGACCACACTTGGGTGTCTGAAGTATATGAAGGATGTGCTTTAGATGTGGACAGATTTTTCTGAAGGCACTTCCACAAAGCTTCTTTGCCTTCTTCTTCTGTACAACAGTTTTGCACCATTGTGGTGTCCCAGCTGCTCTCTGGGCCTAGTTCTGACACAGAAAGCTGGATTATTCTGCTGACAAACAAAGAAATGGAAATATTGACATGCTAAGCAGCTCCCAGCTCTTCTCTCCTTGGTGTTTCATCACTGCATTTGCTTCTGCAGGGCAGCAAAAGCACAATAAGTAGGAACTGTGTGAAGAGTAAAATGACACCACTCTAAAAAAAATGGGTGGGGTGATGGCAAAGTGCTATGGCACGGTAAATTTGAGCAGGAAGAGGGAAAGCCCAGGAGGTAGGAAAAATAGAAGCTCACACTGATGGAACATTATCTGCGATAGCTCCAGAGAAAAGCAAAACCATCTTCACAACATCTAATTAAAGATAGAATGAGATAGAGGAAATGATGGTAGAAACAAGATGAACAAGGATGAATTTGCTGGATACTCTGGGGGCAATCTGAGTGATAATATAGCACAAACAATATGTGCAGAAAGATGGAGAAGCAGAATCACCCACCAAGCCAACCATTTGGATGTATCATGAGGGTTTCTTAAGTGAGTTTCAGAACTTGATTGACTCCCTCAAAATTATCATGAAGATGAAATAGGATTTGTACCAATTCTGCTGAATTCCTCAGTTTCTTCAGAAAAAGAGATAATGTGTGAATGTGATAAAGGAACAACGCTATGGGGACAAGCCTGTTATGGTATGCATCTTCAGTTAAACTTCTAAACTTTAGAATAGAATAGAATAGAATAGAATAGAATAGAATAGAATAATAATAATAATAATAATAATAATAATAATAATAATAATAATAATAATAATAATAATAATAATAATAATAATAATAATAATAATAAAGTTGGAAGGGACCTTAGAGGTAGGTCATCTAATCCAACCCCTCGCTCAGGTAGGAAACCCTATACCATTTCAGACAAATGGCTGTCCAGTCTCTTCTTAAAAACTTCCAGTGTTAGAGCATTCACCACTTCTGGAGGCAGGTTGTTCTACTGGTTAATTGTTCTCACTGTTAGGAAGTTTCTCCTTAGTTCTAGATTGCTTCTCTCCTTGATTAGTTTCCACCCGTTGCTTCTTGTCCTGCCTCCAGGCGCTTTGGAAAATAGAATAGAATAGAATAGAATAGAATAGAATAGAGTTGGAAGAGACCTTGGAGATCTTCTAGTCCAACCCCCTACTTAGGCAGGAAAGCCTATACCATTTCAGACAAAGGGTTGTCCAACCTCTTTTTTAAAACCTCATGTATTGGGGCAACTTCTGGAGGCAAGTGATTCCACTGGTTAATTGTTCTGTCGGGAAATTTCTTCTTAGTTCTAGGTTGATTCTCTCCTTGATTAGTTTCCACCTGTTGCTTCTTGTCCTGCCTTCAGGCGCTTTGGAGAATAGCTTGACTCCCTCTTCTTTGTGGCAACCCCTGAGATATTGGAACACTGCTATCATGTCACCCCTGGTCCTTCTTTTCATTAAATTAGACATACCCAATTCCAGCAACCATTCTTTATATGTTTTAGTCTCCAATCCCCTAATCATCTTTGTTGCTCTTCTCTGCACTCTTTCTAGAGTCTCAACATCTTTTTTACATCGCGGTGACCAAAACTGGATGCAGTATTCCAAGTGTGGCCTTTCCCAGGCATTATAATGTGGTATTAACACTTCACATGATCTTGATTCTATCCCTCTGTTAATGCAGCTTTTTGTTTTATGTTTCTGTTTCGTGGAATACTTCCAATGAAATCATTAATTGGTTTAAATATTTCCATTTATCTTCTTATCTATAGAAGAGAACATCTGTAGCCCTGGATTGAACTGTGGGGTCCTTGGTGCTCTCTGAGCTTGGTGGTTTCCTTGTGGACGTTTCATTACCAAACTAGGTAACATCACGAATAATGAAGCATCTACAAAAAAACCACCAAGCCTAGAGAGCACCAAGGATTCTACATATTCTTACTTTCTGCTATTTTATACATTGCTTTAAGAAAAAGGTAGAGAAACTCAAAGGTTGCTTTCTCAAAATTTGTCAGGCTTTTGCCATTTGATAATGAAATTATTGATTATTTTTGGGTGCCACTTACAGATCAAATATTGCTTCTTCCATCAAATTATAATTTGTCTGATGGCAGCTTTTCTATGTTTGATTGGTAAACTTACCTGCTGAAACAAATAAAGAAAAAATACCAATGAAGGAAAAGACGAGACATAAAAATGATAGTTCCTTAACATTGTTACTATAGTCTCAAGGTGACAGTTCTCTAATAGTTTTCTTTCTAGGACTATTCCACTTTTTTCTGCTAAACATTTCAAATGGTACTTTTTAAATATAATGTAGTATAGAAGCTTGATAAAATTCCCACTGGCATAAAAAAAAGGGAATGGATTAAATACTGTGTTACAATTAGAAGCAATTCAATTGGAAAGGTAAAGAAAACCAACCCACCTGAACATACGGATGGCAAAAGACCAGGATTTTCCAAGGTTACTGGCTAAACAGGGAAGTTGAAAAAGCATTCTGGAAGAATGCAACGGCAAATGCTTGCATTTTCAGGAAAACGGAGCTAAACTCAACTTGAGGAAGACTTGACCTTTTTATGCAAATATGCAAGATAGAATTTGCACACATTGTCACACTTTCTTCTAAGCCATATGCCCTAATTGACAGAGCATATTCCATATCAGAAGAGCAATATTCACAAATGAAGAAATGGTGTCTATTGGGGCTTAGCGTCTCAGCAATAGATCCACAGATCATCCATGAACTGTACTTTTACAATGAGATATAAGTCTAGTTTTTAAATCTATACATATAAACGAATGCACATACATTCATTGTATATTACACCATCATGTGCCTTATTTTCAAGGACTAGGATGGCAGTCATCCTATCTTCACCATATGGTAACCTCACAGGGTCGAGGGCTGTTGCTGGCTGAATGGCAGCTTTCGGGTGACTAGCAGGCACCATAAAAGGGAAGCCTAGGAAGAAAGGGTTCATCACAACTGCAAGCAAACTGCTTGTTCATTTTAAAGAAAAACAATTTTTCAAAGTGTCCCCTTTGTTTATAGCTATTTGGACAGGGGTGAATTAGTAGTTGAAGTTCTTCCTTTGCAGGCATCTCATGCATGGCAAAAACTAGCACATCAGTGAGAAGGCCAAGGCTAAAGATCTCTATCCATGTTGGTTGTCCATGGATCAAACATGCAATCGTCCCATTTTTGTCTGAAAATGTTATACTGTGAAGCTGTAAAGTATAAAAGTTGCACAGTATAATTTCTATGATAGTGTTTACCTAAAATGGAAGAAAAAGAGCAAGGTGATCATTTCCAGCGATCCCTGTTTCTAGGAAATCAGTGGTTCTGTGGAAGTTCATCAAAGTTTAATTATAGATAGTGCTTGCTTAATGACCAGTTGCTTAGTAACCGTTCAAAGTTACAACAGACCTGCTGAAAGGTATTTATGACTGTATCCAATGGCAGCACTCCCCTCCCCCGAGATCAGATGACCGCATTTCAGGTCCTTGCCAACCAGCTTATTTTTATGGCCAGTTGCAGCACTGATATAGGAGATGACCAGACTGAGCCTGAGGGAGGGGTCAAACGCCCATCTTGAATGCATGTTTTATCTCCCACTCATTTCCCTTAACGGTCAGTTGGCCAGATTCTTGTAGAGAGCTTAACTTGCACTAAATCTTTATACTCATTTGAACTGCCCGAATCTCCTGATTTCCTAAGGCACCTGGGTGCCTCAACCTATGACCATCATGAATTATGGCAGAAATTCCAGGCTCCACTATAGTTGTTGTAAGTCAAGGACTACCTTTATTGACCTGTTTCAGGAAATTCATCTTACCTTCCTTGCAAAGTGAACACCTCATCCCATGGGATGATGAGAGGACTCCCTAGAGTCCAACTACACATAGAACTATGGAAATGTCCACAATTCATCTGCAAGGAGTAAATGTTTCCCATAAAAGATTGACTCATCAGGGAGTAGAGTTCAGCTGAACATTTTTCCTAGTGAGCATTTTATTGCATGCTGAGGATGTTTGCAACTTGTGAGTACTTACAAAAAGGTGACTTATAACGTGGTGGGAAGATGAACCTCCAGCACAGGTTCCTGCTGAATATACAAAATCTCAAAAGATTGTAGAATTAAATGCTTTCACAATAGCCTTTGCCACTGTATTCCATATTTTTATCCTTTTAACTACATGCCTTTAAAATATGCAGAGTTTTCCATGTTGCTATGATCACAAAGCCAGAACAGGCTTCTGCACAGAGATGGATGGAAAGACACTTATCTTGCCAATTCTAAAAATAACCAAGTCCAGTAGATGGATGTCTAAAGTGGAGACACACAACACTCTTCAGAAGTTTTGTCATGTCAAAGACTTCATTAGTTTATCTGCATTTCGGCCCAACATTACCCAAAAGGGTGGTGGCTTTGTAATACTTTAACACTTTCTTCTTCACTTTGCTCTTTCAGATGCAGTCTTGATAGCTGATGTAAAATAAGAAAAAACAGTTTCAGCTTTTCCATTTTCTTTTCTTTTTCTTTTTTCCTTTTTCCATCCTGGAGAGCAACTCCACATTCCTCCATTCAAATAGAAGGAAAGGCTTCCAACTTTCCCTAAGCTCTTCTCCTCCCAGCTCATGGTAACTCTAGGAAAATAAGTTGCTTCCTCACTCGCTCCTCTCCTGAAATGCAGAAAAAGGAAGGAGGGAGGGTGGAACAGCTCCCAGAATAACAGAGTTTGAAGGGACCTCGGAGGTCTTCTAGTCCAACCCTATCAGCCCTATTCTCATTTAGGAAGCATTGCCACAGTACATATTCCTTATAACTTGGAAGTGCATGAATTTGTTTTAAAAAATGAAAGTAACAGTCTTGGAGAAGAAGTGTTGAGGATTATCAGGATGAGTATCAAGGACAGATGCCAAATACAAAGAACAGCTTCCAAGGAGAGGTTTCTTCAACCCTACAAAAAAAAAGTAGGAATTGGAGTTGCCATCACAATCATTCAAGCTATTTGAGGGAAAACCTCTTCCTCATATATTACATTTTTGCTCCACATATCATAAGATGCAACAGGATGGGGATGCTCTTGGCCCCATTCATTAAGCAATGCTATCTGATGGCATCTTGGAGGTATCCCTCTACATGTCTACCTGGAATAGGATTCCACCCACCCCCAAGATTCAAAGGGCCCTGAACTTGCTATCCTTAAATGAGCTCAAAGACCTGGTTCCTCCACCAGTCCCCATGGCTCTGTGTCCATCTGAGTTGAATTTTGTTGAATATGTCTGCTTTCCCCTGGCTAGGGCATTTCTCTCTCTCTTTTTTTAAATTGGTTCGGTTGTTCAGTCACCCATGAGTTGGGCAGTCTTATAAATCTAAGTCAGGGGTCTTCAAACTAGGCCCTTTTATGACTTGTGGACTTCAACTCCCAGAATTCCTCAGCCAGCGTGCCTGGCTGAGGAATTCTGGGAGTTGAAGTCCACAAGTCATAAAAGGGCCAAGTTTGAAGACCCCCTGATCTAAGTAAATAAATAAATTCTTCCTGGGCTGCTACTTGCATTTTTTTTTTTTTTTTTTTAAAAATGCAAATGTCATGAGACAATAACTATTCTGGGTGTGCTCTCTTAAAATGCTTCTTTCCCTCTGGAGATGAGTAGAGCTTGGCCCTAAAGCAGGGATAGGCAACCTTGGCTCTTTTATGACTCGTGGACTTCAACTCCCAGAATTCCTGAGCCATCATGGAAGTATCCATGAGCCATCAGAGGCAAAGGGCCATTGTTGTTCATTGAACTTACTGTAAGAGTCTCAACTACTATCTTCCAATTCCTCACACCATCCACTTGTCATTCACTTCTGAGTAACGCTCCCTTTTAAAGAGTTGGGTGGTCCTGCCTATAAACTTCTCCCTCTTTTCAAGAGCAGCTTTCTTTTATACTGTACCCCCCAGGAGACTCCATTTCATCTTCCGCCAATCGATCATTTTTTTCTCTCTCTCTCTCATTACCAACCTGGCCCAACCAGGAGCCCTGGAGACAGAAGGAGGTAGAGAGCTCAAAGCCAAGAGCGTCTCCAGTCTGAAACTCACAAAATACTGCAAGAAGATGCAGCACAACCAAGAGGGACTCCCAGTAGACAAACATCAAATAATTGTTCTTAGCCTAATAGCTGTATGGAGAACTGGTTACTGCTGACTTTGGAGGGGAGCTTTAAGTAAATTTTGGATTTTGCAGGGCATGGAGCAACTAGAGGAAAAGAACTGAATGGGGCCAAGACTGAGATCTATAGTGACATAATTGCTGGTATGTCCTGAAAACCTCTCTAGGAGAGGGCAGGGGTGAGGAGGAGGAAGGGGAGCCGCTTTCTTTACAATCGAGTCGGTGCCGCACCGACCAGCCGTGGTGGTCTAGGCCAAAGAGGAACATTTGTGAGTTGCACAATAGCCCAGGCCAGCCTGACTATTATCAGCCGCTGTTTTCTGGTTAGCTTTCCTTTTATTCAAGTGCACAATGGAAGTCTTTATCACCCTTCAGTCATAGTGACTCTTGAGGAATACATCTGGTTTTCTCTTTCAGCAGCTCTGAAAAGGTCAGCCTGTTCATTTCTTATGCGGAAAGCACCACATCACCCTCCCCACCCACCCGCCCAGCAAGTCCTCCTGAAGTGGAGAAATCCAGCGACTGAGGCCTACAGCTTGTCAGTCTATCTCGTTTGTCATCAGGGGAGGGGCTGCTGCTCTAGAAAGCGACTTCACAGACTCTCTCCCGAAATGATCCCTTCTTTGAGAGACATCAACCAAACCTGGAATGCAGAAGCCTCTTTCCACTAATCAGTTTCTAATCCTAATGGCCACTGGTCTCTCTCTTCCCACCCAATCTTCCCATCCTTCCCTTTTGCTCGCCTTCATTTGAGCTTCTCCATCAATACATGGATGGTGGTCCTGCCTGGGCGAGCTCTGGCCAATTATTTGTGCAAATGCAGTCATGAAATAATTTTTTTCCTCCTCCCTCCTTCACTCAGCTGGCATTAAACATTCTTCACACGCGCTGTAACATAATAACAAGTGTGCCTGTGGGGAAAGAGCAGCTGGTGTCTGACAAATTATCTTCCTCCAGGCAGGCAAACGGTGGCTTAAACGCACGCAGTCAAAAGGGCATGAATTTGGTTCCACTGGTTGCCTTGGGGCACCACGGACCAGGCCAGGGCTAATGGTGAGTCTGCAAACTCCTCTTTTAGAAGCTGGCTTTCTAGACATTTGTATTGAACAGTGCAAACATATACAAACATTTGCACTGGGTATATCTGTGGGGGGGGGAGGAGAACCTTCAGTTTAGAAATCATTCAAAGATTTCCATAGTGGAGCTGGATTTGATTGGATGTTATCTGTAGAAGACTGTGAAGATGTTCTTCAAGAAGGAACTCAGTGATGGGTAGGTAAAAATCTACCCGAGAATCACATTTTTCCAAGGGTTTCTGCCCTCTGATGGTACATTTGGAGAGCAGGTGTGTTCCAGGTCCTTTTATTAAATGTGGTTATCCTGTGGATTTGATAAAGCATTCTCTGTTGCAGCCCCTTCCTTTGTAAGACCATCTATCCAAAGATATGGAGTCCCAAAAGTCCTTAAAACCTGGCTTTGTTTAATGTACTGGAATGGAGGGCTGTGGCGTTTGGTTTTAATATCTGGTTTTAGTTCAGATTATCTTGCTTCATTTGGTTTATAGTTTTATACGTTTTGATCAAGTGTTATATTTTGTAAGCTGCCCGGAATCCACTGGAGTGGGTGGCAATATTAAATTTAAACAACAACAATAACAACATCAATAATAATAATCTGAGTTAGATTGAAAGAGGTGAAGAAAAACCCAAGATTGCTCTGCTTTGATTTTATTTAATAAAAGAGGGGAGAAGAGGAATGTTGGTGAAACTTTTAAAGTTTGTTATTCTACTCTATAGCCATGGTGTAGAACTCCCATTATTTAGGTGGTCTCCATTTCCTAATCTGGTCTACCTTGCAGGGTTGACCTGCACCTGAGATGCTTTTCGGGCTTGGGATTAATATTTGTTATTTGTTTAAGGCCCTTTTTTTGTTTGATTTTGTTCTTTATTAGAACACTTTAGTCTGTGCTCTCTGATCTAATTTAATGTTTTTATTTGTTTTTATGTTTTTTCTAGTTGTATGCTGCTCAGGGCTTACTGGACAGCCAAGAAATTTAAAATAATAGTAAAAGTCTGGATGGTGGACATTGCAATACCCGGAGACAGCAGAATAGAAGAATTAAAAACTGGACAAAATCACAAAATATACAGACCTGCCATAGAAGTACAGATAGTCCTCGACTTATAACAGTCCATCTAGTGACTGTTCAAAGTTACACCACTGAAAAAAGTGACTATGACCATTTTTCCACACTTATGACCAGTGCTTTTTTTCTAAAAAAAAAAAAAAAGATGCCGGAACTCACACATGTCATACAACTTGCCTTGCCTACTGTACAAGGTTCCATCCAAAAAAGGCGGTGGAACTCCGTTCTGGGCGCTCTATGAGAAAAAAAGCCCTGCTTATGACCATTGTAGCATGTGACGTGATCAAATTTCAGATGCTGGGCAACTGGTTCATACTTATGACTGTTGCTGTGTTCCCAAGGTCATGTGATCAACTTTTGCAACCTTCTGACAAGCAAAGTCAATGGGGAAGCCAGATTCCCTTAAACAATAGTTTTAACTAATTTAACAATTGCAGTGATTCGCTTAACAACTATGGCAAGAAAAGTCATAAACCTGGGGCAACATTCACTTAGCAATTGTCTCCCTTAGCAAAAGAAATTTTTGGCTCAACTCTGATCATAAGTCTACCTGTTGAATGACTGTGGCAAAATAATAATAATAAAAAAAGCAAAGATAGTACCAATGGTAATGGAAGCCTTGGGTGCAATCCCAAAACATCTGGTGTACCACTTGAACACCACTGGCATTGATCAAATCACCTTTAGTCAATTGCCTTGCCTCCTTACATCCTGCAATGATACCTTTAATATCATTAAACAATATCTGCCTATCCTAGGTCCTTGGGAAGGACCCGGACAAAAAGGCCAAATCCAGTCTAAACATCTGGATGACTATGCAACTAATCATAACAGTAGCATCTTCTCTATGAATTTTAGGATCTGTAGCTCTCTTTCTTTTTTCTACTTTGTCAGAGAGACCATTCAGGGAATATGGGACAAAATTGTTTCTTTCTTGTTATTTTGCATCATGTGGGGTTGTTTCTCCCACAGATCTGTTTCTTGATTTTATATCCATTCTCTCTCTCTCTCTCTCTCTCTCTCTCTCTCTCTCTCTCTCTCTCTCTCT